>NW_028133393.1:1305000-1458000 GCF_964374135.1 Grampus griseus | reverse complement strand
CCTGTCCCTCACCAAGGCCCTGACCCTCTTCCTAACTAAGGCTGTGATGATGTCTCTACCTGAGGCACTGTCACTGTCTATAATAACGGCCGACTCTTTCCCTAACACCCTGATGCTGTCCCTAATAGCCTCACGTATCTCTCAATAATGCCCTGATCCTGTCCATAACTAAGGCCCTGAATATGTCCCTAAGTATGTCTCTGATGCTGTCCTTAACTAAGGCCGTGATGCTCTCTCTACGTTAAGACACTGACACTATCTATAATAATGGCCTCTTTCCCTAACTAATAACCTGATGCTATCGCTAATTGAGGCCCTGAAGATGTCCCTAATATGCTTAGGTGTTCTTCTGTATCACCCTGATCCTGTCCATAACTAAGGCTCTGAATATGTCCCTAGGTAAGTCTCTGACACTGTCCCTAACTAAGGCCCTGATGCTGTCTCTACTTCAGAATCTGAAATTCTAATGTCCTGACTCTCCCTAACTAACATCCTGACGCTGCCCCTAAGTGAGGCCCCGACACTCTTCTTAACTAAGGACTTGCCACTATCCCTACCTAAAACCCTGACACTGTCTGTAACTAATGACCTCTTTCCCTAACTAACACCCTAGTTTGGGCCCTAACTAACGCCCTGACACTGGTTCTAATTATGGCTACGATGCTGGCTCTAAGGCCCTGAAGATATCCCTAATAACAGCCTGAACTGTGTCTAACTAAGGCTCTCACGTTATCTCTTAAGTGAAGCACTGACACTGTCCCTAACTTAGGCCCTGATGCTGTCCCTTATAGTCTAAGCTGTCACTAAATAATGCCCTGATCCTGTCCATAAGTAAGGCCCTGAATATGTCCCTAAGTGCATCTCTGATGATGTCCTCAACAGCCTGAACTTTCTTCAAGTTATCTCTGAGGCTCTGACACTGGCCCTTCCTAAGGCCTCACCCCGGGGTTGTCCCAGGCTGCTGGGAAGTTTTCTCTTGTCCGCATCTCTAGCCAGCTGCCTGCCATCAGCCACTCTAAGATTCTGCGATGCAGTGTTCCCACGTGGGATGTGCCTGTGTAGGCTCACCTGCGGGAGGAGAGTCATGGCCACTCCGCCCTCAAGGGGACTGCGGCTCACGGTAGGAGCCGCTCAGCCACTGTCTGGACACAGGGTTCTGTGTCCTTGTTTGTTCTAAATCCCTTGGAGTTACCTCTAACATTTTTAAATGGATATCCCCCCTCTGCATGTTTATAATATAAATTATTTACCACATTAAAATCCAGGAATGACATTCTTAGAATGAGCAGGAGAACACTGGATGCCCCCCACCCAATGATCTATTACTTGGAGGATTTAAAATTCTAATGAGAAAACACTCACTCTCCTCACCCTCTTGGGTGTCAGCACAAGGCGGGAATCAGCTGCATCCTTTATTTATCCCTCTGATTTTCCAGAACCTTTCCTTCCAGGAGAAATCTCTGGGCTCTGCGGGAGCTGTGAGTGGTGGCTGTCAGGTAAATCTGAGACTGAAAAGCAAGAGGAAGAGAGACAGAGGAGGAGATGAGAATCGGTGACGGGGAGAAGCAGGGGCGTCCACGTTCAATCGCAGGCTGAGAGTCTGGGTTAGTCTCCAGTGAAGCTAAGGACCACCAGGGTCTGGCCCCACTGGCCTTGTCACCTGGTGTGGGAACTGGGGACAGCCAAACCCCCATGGCCACTCTCAGAGAAATCAGGGAGGTGGGAGGGCACCCCTGAGAGCCAGATGGAAAATGGTCATGCTGTGAAATAATAAGATGCCCTTTCCGAAAAGTGAAGACTGTCCCCTTGGTTCTCAAAGACTTGCAAATACTCTGTGTCCTTCTGGAGGCATGCTGAAGCCTTCACCCTTTGAGGGCAGTAATGGGAGTGCATCTGGGCTGAAAACCATCCAGCACTCACTCCCTGAGGGTGCTGAGGATGACCCGTGTCCACGCCTCGGGTGCTGTGGGGCCTGAAATCCCCTGATCACCGACGACGGGAGGGGCCGCACAGACACTCCACTGGACCACGGGGGTCTTGGCTGCTGGGCTACATTCCTTTACCAGATATATGGTTTGCAAACATCTTGGGCCATTTTGGGTGGTGGATTATCTTATTCCTTGCTCCTTTTATACACAACTGTTTTTCATCTTCAGGAAGTCCAATTCATCTACTTTGTCTTTTGTTGCTTGTGCTTTTGGTAGATCTAAGAAATCATGACCAAATCCAAGGTCATGAAGATTTACTCTCATGTTTTCTTCTAAGAGTTTTATAATTTTGGTACTTGCATCTGGGCCTTTGGTCCATTTTGCATTGATTCTTTATATGGGGTGTGGGGAGGTAAGGGTCCAACTTTCCTCTTCTGCATGTGGGTATCCAGTTGTTCCAGAACCTGTGCTCACTGTTTTGGAGAAAATAGCTGCAAATGACGCAACCAACAAGGGCTTAATTCTAAAATATACAAACACCTCATACAACTCAAAAAAGAAAAAACATCAAAAAATAGGCAGAAGGTCTAAATAGACATTTCTCCAAAGACATACAGATAGCCAAGAGGCACCTGAAAAGACGTTCCACAACGCTAATTATTAGAGAATGCAAATCAAAAGTACACTGAGTTATCACCTCGTAGTGGTCAGAATGGCCATCATTAAAATGTCTAGAAATAAATGCTGGAAGGGGTGTGGAGAAAAGGGAACCCTCCTACACTACTGGTGGGAATGTAAATTGATGCAGCCACTATGGAATACAGTATGGAGGTTCCTCAAAAGCTAAAAATAGAATTACCATATGAACCAGCAATCCCACTCCAGGGCACACATCCAGACAAAACTATAATTTGAAAAGACACGTGCACCCCAGCATTCACACTTCACGATAGCCAAGAAACGGAAGCAACCTGAATGTCCCTCAACAGATGAATGGATATAGAAGATGTGGTACATATATACAATGGAATATTACTCAGCCATAAAACAGAATGAAATAATGCCATCTGCAGCTACACGGATGGACCTAGAGATTATCATACAAAGTGAAGTAAGTCAGACAGAGAACAACAAATACCATATGATATCACTTACATGTGGATTATAAAGTGAGACCCAAATGAACCTATCTACAGAACAAAAACACACTCACAAATATAGAAAACAGACTGTGGTTGTCAAGGGGAAGACAGGGGAGAGGATGGATTTGGAGTTTGGGATTAGTAGATGCAAATTATTATATATCGGATGGATAGACAAGGTCTTCCTGCACAGCACAGGGAACTGTATTCAATACCCTGTAATTAACCATAATGGAAAAGAATATGAAAAATATGTGTATATGTATGTATGTATATATGAATCACTTTGCTGTACAGTAGAAATTAACACAACATTGTAGGTCAACTATACTTCACTATCAATTAGTTTGAAGGCACTTTTATAAATCAAGTCTTATTTCTCTTCTCCTTTCATCCTGGGACAAATATGTAACAGAAACTAACCTGGATTACTCTGGGATGAACTCACATCACACAGAGCTTCAATTGTTGAACAAACCATGAATACGGGTTACACCATGGGATGTCCTGACCCGATATGAAGTTTGTAAACCTTGTATCAAGCCTGCAGAATCTAGTAAATTTGGAAATTCAAACTGAAATGTAGCCACCTACCCCATGACTTCTCCACAACTAGTTATACAACATCAATTGGAAACCATATACAATCAAATGAATGTAGACAAACAACTATAGCCTTCCTTTTTTTGCCTTTTAGATGAAGACGGTATTTAAGGTGATGTCTTGGGCCGTTTCAGGGTGTTACTCAATTTCCTGGGTATCTGCCATGCACACAGGAGGTACACATGTTAGTTAACTTGTTTGTGCAACTATATGAAGGTAGTTAATACCACAAAACTGTATGCGTAAAGTGAATTAAATGCTAAAGTCGTGTTTTGTATTTTTAATGACAATGAAAAAAAAGTGCAGCACTGATATTTGTTACAAAAATGAACATTAAAAACATTCTTACTGAAAAAAGCCATATAGAAAAGGCCACCTAGATCCCATACTCATCTTGTCTGCTTCAAATCCATCAAGGATGTCCAAATGAGGGAGAAACTCAGTAATGGTTCCAGAAAAAGAAAACTGGATCAGGATGGAAAAAGACATTTTCATACAGTTGGGACACTAGGTGAAAGTTGAAGTGGGGCTGAGTATTAAATTATAATGTGGACATCAGGATTTCTTCATTTAGGGGTTATGTGCTGGTTCCTTGGGCAAAACACACTGAGCATTTTGTGCGAAGTGGCAAATGTGAGTACTTTTTGCCATTATTGCAACTTTTCGGTACATTTTAAATTACTGGAAACTAAATTACTTTTCTAGACAACCATGTCAATATCATGGCAGAAAATCAGAGAAGAGAGACATCAAATTTTGTGACAGAGGCCAAGACTTACCCAGACCACGTTCAACCAAAGTTGTGATACTTATTTCCCTTGTCAGAGTCCGCGTGGTATGAAGAGGCACCGTGGGAAGGGTACATTAGTAGCTACCATCTCTTGGGTCCTGTGGATTACCTGGGGTGCAGTAGAAACTGAGATTTTAGTATTGCAATTTTTCATATTACTTCAAAAAATACGCTGAAAAATAAATTCAGTAAAGTTGCAAAATATGGAATCAATACACACAAGTCAGTTTTGTTTCTATACACTAATAATGAACCACCAGCAAGAAAAATTAAGAAAACAATCCCATTTACAATTCCATCGAAAAGAACGAACTATTTAGCAATAAATTTAACCAAGGACATGAAAGACCTATACTCAGAAAACTATAAAGCATTGATAAAGAAACTGAAGACACAATAGAAAACAATATTCCATGCTCATGCATCAGAAAAATTACTATTATTAAAATGTTTGGGAGAGAGGGAAGATGGCAGAAGAGTAAGACTCAGAGATCACCTTCCTCCCTACAGATACACCAGAAATACATGTACATGTGGAACAACTCCTACAGAATATCTACTGAACGCTGACAGAAGACCTCAGACCTCCCGAAAGCCAGAAACTCCCCATGTACCTGGGTAGGACAAAAAAAAAAACAAAAAAAGAATAAACAGAGACAAAAGAATAGGGATGGATCCTGCACCATTGGGAGGGAGCTGTGAAGGGGGAAAGGTTTCCACACACTAGGAAGCCCCTTCTCGGGCGGAGACTGTGGGTGGCAGAGGGGGAAAGCTTCAGGGTCGCGGAGGAGAGGGCAGCCACAGGGGTGCGGAGGGCAATGTGGAGAGATTCCCGCACAGAGGATCGGTGCCGACCGACACTCACCAGCCCGAGAGGCTTGTCTGCTCCCCTGCCGGGGCGGGCGGAGCTGGGAGCGGAGGTTCGGGCTTTGGTCGGAGCGCAGGGAGAGGACTGGGGTTGGTGGCCGGGCGTTAGTGCGCCACGGCTGGCCGGGAAGGAGTCCGGGGAAAAGTCTGGACCTACCGAAGAGGCAAGAGACTTTTTCTTCATTGTTTGTTTCCTGGTGCGCGAGGAGAGAGGATTCAGAGCGCTGCTTAAAGGAGCTGCAGAGACGGGCGCGAGCCGCGGCTAACAGCGCGGACCCCAGAGACGGGCATGAGATGCTAAGACTGCTGCTGCCACCACCAAGAAGCCTGTGTGCGAGCACAGGTCACTATCCACACCCTCCTTCCGGGGAGACTGTGCAGCCCGCCACTGCCAGGGTCCTGGGATCCAGGGACAACTTCCCCGGGAGAACGCACGGCGCTCCTCAGGCTGGTGCAACGTCATGGTGGCCTCTGCTGCCACAGGCCTGCCCCACACTCTGTGACCCTCCCTCCCCCGCGGCCTGAGTGAGGCTAGCCCCCCAATCACCAGCTCCTTTAACCTCGTCCTGTCTGAGCGAAGAACAGATGCCCTCTGGCGACCTACACGCAGAGGCGGGGCCAAATCCAAAGCTGAGCCCCGGGAGCTGTGCGAACAAAGAAGAGAAAGGGAACTCTCTCCCAGCAGTCTCAGAAGCAGCGGATTAAAGCTCCATGATCAACTTGATGTACCCTGCATCTGTGGAATAACTGAATAAACGACGAATCATCCCAAATTGAGGAGGTGGAGTTTGAGAGCAAGATTTATGATTTTTTCCCCTTTTCCTCTTTTTGTGTGTATGTGTATGCTTCTGTGTGAGATTTTGTCTGCATAGCTTTGCTTTCACCATTTGTCTCAGGGTTCTATCTGTCCTTTTTGTTTGTTTTTTCTACTTAAAAAAATTTTTTTTCTTAATTATTATTTTTTACTTTAATAACTATTTTATTTTACCTTACTTTATTTTATTTTCTATTGTCCTCTTTCTTTCTTTCTTTCTACTTCTTCTCCCTTTTATTCTGAGCTGTGTGGATGAAAGGCTCTTGGTGCTGCAGCCAGGAGTCAGTGATGTGCCTCTGAGGTGGGAGAGCCAACTTCAGGACACTGGTCCACAAGAGACCTCCCAGCTCCACGTAATATCAAAGGGCAAAAATCTCCCAGAGATCTCCATCTCAACACCAACACCCAGCTTCACTCAATGACCAGCAAGCTACAGTGCTGGACACCCTATGCAAAACAACTAGCAAGACAGGAACACAACCCAACCCAGTAGCAGAGAGGCTGCCTAAAATCATAATAAGTCCACAGACACCCCAAAACACACCACCAGAGGTGGACCTGCCCACCAGAAACACAAGATCCAGCCTCATTCACCAGAACACAGGCACTAGTCCCCTCCACCAGGAAGCCTACACAACCCACTGAACCAACTTTAGCCACTGGGGACAGACACCAAAAACAACAGGAACTACAAACCTACAGGCTGCAAAATGGAGACCCCAAACACAGTAAGATAAGCAAAATGAGAAGACAGAAAAACACACAGCAGGTGAAAGAGCAAGATAAAAACCCACCAGACCTAGCAAATGAAGAGAAAATAGGCAGTCTACCTGAAAAAGAATTCAGAATAATGATAGTAAGGATGATCCAAAATCATGGAAATAGAATAGAGAAAATGCAAGAAACATTTAACAAGGACCTAGAAGAACTAAAGAGGAAACAAGCAACGATGAACAACACAACAAATGAAATTAAAAAGACTCTAGATGGGATCAATAGCAGAATAACTGAGGCAGAAGAACGGATAAGTGACCTGGAAGATAAAATAGTGGAAATAACTACTGCAGAGCAGAATAAAGAAGAAAGAATGAAAAGAACTGAGGACAGTCTCAGAGACCTGTGGGACAACATTAAATGCACCAACATTTGAATTATAGGGGTTCCAGAAGAAGAGGAGAAAAAAGAAAGGGACTGAGAAAATATTTGAAGAGATTACAGTTGAAAACTTCCCTAATATGGGAAAGGAAATAATTAATCAAGTCCAGGAAGCACAAAGAGTCCCATACAGGATAAATCCAAGGAGAAACACACCAAGACATATATTAATCAAACTGTCAAAAATTAAATACAAAGAGAAGATATTAAAAGCAGCAAGGGAAAAACAACAAATAACACACAGGGGAATCCCCATAAGGTTAACAGCTGATCTTTCAGCAGAAACTCTGAAAGCCAGAAGGGACTGGCAGAACATATTTAAAGTGATGAAGGAGAAAAACCTACAACCAAGATTACTCTACCCAGCAAGGATCTCATTCAGATTCGACGGAGAAATCAAAAGCTTTACAGACAAGCAAAAGCTGAGAGAGTTCAGCACCACCAAACCAGCTTTACAGCAAATGCTAAAGGATCCTCTCTAGGCCTGAAACAAAAGAGAAGGAAAAGACCAATAATAACAAACCCAAAACAATTAAGAAAATGGGAATAGGAACATACATATCAATAATTACTTTAAATGTAAATGGATTAAATGCACCCACCAAAAGACACAGAATGGCTGAATGGATACAAAAACAAGACCCATATAAATGCTGTCTACAAGACACCCACTTCACACCTAGAGACACATACAGACAGAAAGTGAGGGGATGGAAAAAGATATTCCATGCAAATGGAAACCAAAAGAAAGCTGGAGTAGCAATTCTCATATCAGACAAAATAGACTTTAAAATAAAGACTAGTATAAGAGACAAGGAAGGACACTACATAATGATCAAGGGATCGATCCAAGAAGAAGATATAACAATTTTAAATATTTATGCACCCAACATAGGAGCACCTCAATACAAAAGGCAAATACTAACAGCCATAAAACGGGAAATCGACAGTAACACATTCATAGTAGGGGACTTTAACACCCCACTTTCACCCATGGACAGATCATCCAAAATGAAAATAAATAAGGAAACACAAGCTTTAAATGATACATTAAACAAGATGGATTTAATTGATATTTATAGGACACTCCATCCAAAAACAACAGAATATACATTTTTCTCAAGTGCTCATGGAACATTCTCCAGGATAGATCATATCTTAGGTCACAAATCAAGCCTTGGTAAATTTAAGAAAATTGAAACTGTATCAAGTATCTTTTCCGACCACAACGCCATGAGACTAGATATCAATTACAGGAAAAGATCTGTAAAAAATACAAACACATGGAGGCTAAACAATACACTACTTAATAATGAAGTGATCACTGAAGAAATCAAAGAGGAAATCAAAAAATACCTAGAAACAAATGACAATGGAGACACAATGACCCAAAACCTATGGGATGCAGCAAAAGCAGTTCTAAGGGGGAAGTTTATAGCAATACAAGCCCATCTTAAGAAGCAGGAAACATCTTGAATAAAGAACCTAAACTTGCACCTCAAGCAATTAGAGAAAGAAGAACAAAAAAAAACCCCAAGTTAGCCGAAGGAAAGAA
Organism: Grampus griseus; assembly: GCF_964374135.1. Classification (NCBI taxonomy): domain Eukaryota; kingdom Metazoa; phylum Chordata; class Mammalia; order Artiodactyla; family Delphinidae; genus Grampus; species Grampus griseus. The sequence goes on along the minus strand of NW_028133393.1, from coordinate 1,449,146 downwards.
ATCATAAAAATCAGATCTGAAATAAATGAAAAAGAAATGAAGGAAACAATAGCAAAGATCAATAAAACTAAAAGCTGGTTCTTTGAGAAGATAAACAAAATAGATAAACCATTAGCCAGACTCATCAATAAAAAATGGGAGAAGACTCAAATCAATAGAATTAGAAATGAAAAAGGAGAAGTAACAACTGACACTGCAGAAATACAAAAGATCATGAGAGATTACTACAAGCAACTCTATGCCAATAAAATGGACAACCTGGAAGAAATGGACAAATTCTTAGAAATGCACAACCTGCCAAGACTGAATCAGGAAGAAATAGAAAATATGAACAGACCAATCACAAGCACTGAAATTGAAACTGTGATTAAAAATCTTCCAACAAACAAAAGCCCAGGACCAGACGGCTTCACAGGCGAATTCTATCAAACATTTAGAGAAGAGCTAGCACCTATCCTTCTCAAACTCTTCCAAAATATAGCAGAGGGAGGAACACTCCCAAATGCCTTCTACGAGGCCACCATCACACTGATACCAAAACCAGAAAAGGATGTCACAAAGAAAGAAAACTACAGGCCAATATCACTGATGAACATAGATGCAAAAATCCTCAACAAAATACTAGCAAACAGAATCCAACAGCACAATAAAAGGATCATACACCATGATCAAGTGGGGTTTATTCCAGGAATGCAAGGATTCTTCAATATACGTAAATCAATCAATGTGATACACCATATTAACAAATTGAAGTAGAAAAACCATATGGTCATCTCAATAGATGCAGACAAAGCTTTCGACAAAATTCAACACCCATTTATGATAAAAAGCCTGCAGAAAGTAGGCATACAGGGAACTTTCCTCAACATAATGAAGTCCATATATGACAAACCCACAGCCAACGTCGTCCTCAATGGTGAAAAAGCGAAAGCATTTCCACTAAGATCAGGAACAAGACAAGGTTGCTCACTCTCACCACTCTTATTCAACATAGTTTTGGAAGTTTTAGCCACAGCAATCAGAGAAGAAAAAGAAATAAAAGGAATCCAAATCGGAAAAGAAGTAAAGCTGTCACTGTTTGCAGATGACATGGTACTATCCATAGACAATCCTAAAGATGCTACCAGAAAACCACTAGAGCTAATCAATGAATTTGGTAAAGTAGCAGGACACAAAATTAATGCACAGAAGTCTCTGGCATTCCTATACACTAATGATGAAAACATCTGAAAGTGAAATCAAGAAAACACTCCCATTTACCATTGCAGCAAAAAGAATAAAATATCTAGGAATAAACCTACCTAAGGAGACAAAAGACCTCTATGCAGAAAATTATAAGACACTGATGAAAGAAATTAAGGATGATACAAAGAGATGGAGAGATATACCATGTTCTTCAATTGGAAGAATCAACATTGTGAAAATGACTCTACTACCCAAAGCAATCTACAGATTCAATGCAATCCCTATCAAACTACCACGCATTTTTCACAAAACTAGAACAAAAAATTTCACAATTTGTATGGAAACACAAAAGACCCCGAATAGCCAAAGCAATCTTGAGAACGAAAAACGGAGCTGGAGGAATCAGGCTCCCTGACTTCAGACTATACTACAAAGCTACAGTAATCAAGACAGTATGGTACTGGCACAAAAACAGAAAGATAGAGCAATGGAACAGGATAGAAAGCCCAGAGATAAACCCACGCACATATGGTCACCTTATCTTTGATAAAGGAGGCAGGAATGTACTGTGGAGAAAGGACAGCCTCTTCAATAAGTGGTGCTGGGAAAACTGGACAGGTACACGTAAAAGTATGAGATTACATCACTCCTTAACACCATATGCCAAAATAAGCTCAAAATGGATTAAAGGCCTAAATGTAAGTCCAGAAACTATCAAACTCTTAGAGGAAAACATAGGCAGAACACTCTATGACATAAATCACAGCAAGATCCTTTTTGACCCACCTCCTAGAGAAATGGAAATAAAAACAAAAATAAACAAATGGGGCCTAATGAAACTGCAAAGCTTTTGCACAGCAAAGAAAACCATAAACAAGACCTAAAGACAACTCTCAGAATGGGAGAAAATATTTGCAAATGAAGCAACTGACAAAGGATTAATCTCCAAAATGTACCAGCAGCTCATGCAGCTCAATAACAAAAAAACCAAACAACCCAATCCAAAAATGGGCAGAAGACCTAAACAGACATTTCTCCAAAGAAGATATACAGACTGCCAACAAACACATGAAAGAATGCCCAACATCATTAATCATTAGGGAAATGCAAATCAAAACTAGAATGATATACCATCTCACACCAGCCAGAATGGCCATCACCAAAATATCTAGAAACAATCAATGCTGGAGAGGGTGTGGAGAAAAGGGAACACTCTTGCACTGCTGGTGGGAATGTGAATTGGTACAGCCACTATGGAGAACAGTATGAAGGTTCCTTAAAAAACTACAAATAGAACTACCATATGACCCAGCAATCCCACTACTGGGCATATACCCTGAGAAAACCATAATTCAAAGAGTCATGTACCAAAATGTTCATTGCAGCTCTATTTGCAATAGCCAGGAGATGGAAACAACCTAATTGTCCATCATCGGATGTATGGATAAAGAAGATGTGGCACATATATACAATGGAATATTACTCAGCCATAAAAAGAAATGAAATTCAGCGATTTGTAATGAGGTGGATGGACCTAGAGTCTGTCATACAGAGTGCACTAAGTCAGAAGGAGAAAGACAAATACCGTATGCTGACACATATATATGGAACTTAAGAAAAAAAAATGTCATGAAGAACCTAGGGGTAAGACAAGAATAAAGACACAGACCTACTAGAGAATGGACTTGAGGATATGGGGAGGGGGAAGGGTAAACTGTGACAAAGGGAGAGAGTGGCATGGACATATATACACTACCAAGCATAAAATAGATAGCTAGTGGGAAGCAGCTGCATAGCACAGGTAGATCAGCTCAGTGCTTTGTGACCACCTGGAGGGGTGGGATAGGGAGGGTGGGAGGGAGGGAGACGCAAGAGGAAAGAGATATGGGAACATATGTATATGTATAACTGATTCACTTTGTTATAAAGCAGAAACTAACACACCATTGTAAAGCAATTATACTCCAATAAACGTGTAAAATAAAATGTTTATTCTACCTAAAGCCATCAACAGACAGTGCCAGGAAAACTAGACACCAGTCTCCAAAGAACAACACTGGTCACCATCTACACTGCACATAAAACTAACTAAAAGTGCACAGTATTCCACATTAAACCCTTTCTCTCCTGAGTCCCCTGAAGATGCACCCCACCCACCCAGCAGTCAGCTGCACAGGAAGATGCTCCACACTTGCTCATTTTTTACTCTTGTGGAGTCTCCTCACCAGTGGTTCCTGAGAAAACCCAGCTCCTGTCAGTGTGGACAATGCCTCATGGTCCAGAAACCTAGGCCCTGACAGGAGACAAAGCTCCTGTCTGCTTGTCACAGAGCAAAGTCTGTGGACAGGGTGCACCTGTGCCCCCAGGGTCACACAGGTGGGTTCGGAGCCCCCTGTGGGATGTGAGAAAAGTGCCGGGAGTGCCGCACTCACAAACCCAGAGGCCTCATCTGGGAGGCAGTTCTGCTGTATATACTAAGTTTGGAAATCCAAACTGAAATGGAGCCAAGTATCTCACTGTATCTTCTCAAAAGATGGTTAAGGAGCAATTAATTACAAACCATATGTAATGAAATGAATGTAGACACAAACTTTACGACTTAACCCAAAATTCACTCAAAATGCCCATAGACAAATTTCAATTACCAAACTATAAAAATCCTAGGAAAAAAAAAGGTAATCTACATGACTTTGGGTCTGGTGACCTTATTCAGAAAACCAGAAGACAAACCACAAACTGCAAGAAACTATTTCCAAAACACATATCTGATAAAGGATTTGTACTCAATTTATGCCAACAACGCCATTAAAATCTGGTAAAGATTGAAACACACACCTGGCCCAAGAAGATAAACAGGCAGTAAATAAGCATACAAGAAGAAACTCAAGATGCTGGTGGAATGCATGTACAACCAACTTTGAAAGACAGTTTGGCAGATTTTTCCAAATCAAAAAGTCTCACCTTAGGATGCAAGAAGTGTACTTCTTGTATTTAGACAACTGCTTTGAAAAACTGCGTTCAAACCAAAACTAGCATCAAGCAATGCACAGCAGCTCTATTCATAACGGCTAAAAACTTAAAGATATCAGGATGCCCTTCTGTAGATGAATTCATAAGCAAATTAGGGCACATCCATGTCAAGGGGAGCAGAATACACCACCCCAAAATATGCCCATTTGACAAAAGGATTATTTTGGACTGATTAATTTAAGAAACAGCAGACCCAGGAGAAGCTTTCAAAACTAAGCAGAAAATGCCCTTTTAGGAGGTAAATTTACATTTATTAAGGATATCTCCATTTGTAAGGGTTATGTCCCTCTCTGGACCAGGAATTGAATGATGACTAAATATCAAGAAAAGCTTGTTGGGACTTCCTTGCTGGTCCAGTGGTTAAGACTCCATGCTCCCATTGCATGGGACCAGGGTTCAATCCCTGCTCAGGGAACTAGATTCCGCATGCTGCAATTAAGAGCCCGCATGCCGCAACTAAAGATTTCACAGGCCGCAACTAAGACCTGGCGCAGCCAAATAAATAAATGTTTAAAAAAAAAAAAAGCTTGTCAATGAAATAGGCCTGGATGTAAACCTGTGTAACAACCATACCCTTGTTTACTGGGCTTTGCCTAATAACATCCCTTAAATGGCTGTCTCCATTCCCTAACATCTTTTTTTGTTCTTAGCAGAAGTATTTAAGGTAACGACTTGGGCCATTTCAGGGAGTGACTCAGTTTTCCTGGGTATCTTTCAAGTACACAGGAGGTACGCATGGTATATATTAAACTTCTGATTGTTTTCTCCAGTTTGTCTCTTTTTCATTACAAGGGGGATCTCTATAAAGAACACAGAAGTGTAGAGGGAAAATTATTTTTCCTCTCATATACATGCAGCGCGATAGTATTCAGAGATATAAAGGAATGGATCATCAACCCGTGCCAAAAAAAAAAAAAAATAGATGCACCTAACACTTACATTGCTAAGTGAAAGAATCCAGTCTGAAGAGCTACACACTGTATGACCTCCTTTATATGACATTCTAGAAAAGGCAAAACTGACACGGTAAACAGTTTACGGAATATGTGGTTGAAATAGTCCATATGATACTTCAGTGGTGAATACCTGTCACTATGCATTTGGCTACACCCACAGATCTTTACAACCCAACAAGTAAGTTACAATCTATCCAAACTTAGCTACCTAGGATATGGGAGTGTCAAAGACTGGAATACAGAATGTAACAAAGAAGCTAACTGATTCAGAAATGTATGAAAAAACTCGCTGTTGGTAGTGGGACAAATGGGCTGACCTAAGTTAACTTTGGAAATGTACAGAATCTGTAGGCCAAAGACATAATGTGCCATACGTACACAGTGGACTCTATGTTCTTTCCCATGAGGGGCAGCAGCTAACAGTACTGAAACTACGATATCAGTCATCAAATGGAACAAGCACTGAATTTCATAAATGACAAATGGTGGAAGCCAGGTTTCTTACCACTGGAGTTGGATGTTACAGTCAAACAAAGGGAGAAGGTTACAATATCCATGTCATAACAGATCCCCTTGGAGATATCAGTATTAACTCTCTTTAGCCTACACATAGTTCCACATGGAAATCTTTATAATTCTGTGTATATGCACAGGCTGGGATACATGCATATATTTCGATGTACTGTCAGCTGAGCATATTTAGCTCCCACATGTAAGTTTTTAACACCATTCTCTAATAAAAGGAACAAGGGCTCTGTGAAGAAAGGGCTGATGCTAGGACTGAGACAGTAAATATATGAAGCAGGATAATCTTAAAATATCAGAAAGTAAAGAAGTATCAAAAATTGTCTAAACCCACAAAAGGAAAATTATGTAAAATGAAAACAAGAGCAAATGGAAAAAGCTATCAACAGCCAAAGCAAGAATTAACTAAGCAGTCTAATTATGTAGTGCTGGATTATAACCAAGAGTTTACACTAATTATTCACGTGTCCAAACTGGTATAAATAAATTACAGAGTTTTTGATGAATGGTGTTAAATAGAAATCTCCTGTGCAGAAAGCTTCTAAACAATGTATATAGCCACTCAGCTGTCCATCAAGGATGTGAAGCTAACCCCTCTCTCCTCAAGTGTGGCTTCTGCATTATGACTGCCTCCTACATAAGACACACAGGATGGACATGGGAAAAAATTAACCTCACTGTGGGAAAACCTAACAAATGTTACCTCAGCTGGATGACCAAAATTAAGAACATAAGGGAGAAGTTCCCTTGAGAGCCCGTCCTCTTGATATATAGTGAAGAGGAAGAACTTCACCTCTGTGGTCTGCTTTTTAAAAGCCAAGTCTAACCACGAAAAAACCACCAAGCAAATCCCAGCGCCCAGCAGTCTATACAATACCTGAGCAGCACTCCTCCATGCTGTCAAGGTCATGGAAACAAGGAGAGTCTGAGCAACTGTCAGAGCCCAGAAGAGACTAAACAGACATGATGACCCCATGTCCTCTGAGACCCTGGAACAAGGAAAGCTATAACAAAGGGAATGTGAATAGGGACTTCAGTGAATAGTAAAGTATCAGTATTTGTTCATTATTTGTCATGATTCTGTAGAAAATTAGACAGGAAAAATTAAATGTCAAATAAGAGAAACCTACTGTAACAAACTGGAAATATAGAGGAAAAGGGGGATTTCTTTGTAAAAACACATTACCAAAATGGACCCTAAATGAAGGAAAACACAAAAAGGCCAATTAACCACTGAGGAACCTCTTCCCCTACTGGCTATCCTATCACTGTTCCAGGCTTTCCCTCTCCCGGGACAGGGAAGGAGCAGGGACAGAGCTGTTTGGCAGCTCCCCTAGTTTATGACCCCACCCAGTGTCTTCACCTACCCCAGCCACGCCTACCCAGTGAGGACACCTGAGGAAGGGTCAGGGATTATTGACTCAGATGTATCAACCAGGACTTTTTCCTTTTCCCAGCGACTGGACACACTTACGGAAGTAAAATAAATTAGTATTTATTGTAAGGGTAGAAATACATTAATACTTGCAAGTGGCAAGTTGAAGAATGGGTTTGGACCTGGCAGGTCCAGGGGCTCACACTGCCTCAGTGTGACCTTGCTTCTCTCCAAACCTTTGTCCCGCTCAGTGCCTTTGGGGGACCCCATTCACAGGCACAGGCTCTCTCACTGCACTTGGGACAACAGCAGTTCTAGGCTGACAACCACTCACCATCCATTTTCCGAGAAAGAGTTTCTCCTTTTCTTGGATTCCAAAAAAATCATGGTTTTAAATACCTTTGGTCTGGCTTGGGTTGCACTCTCTTCCTTGACCCATCACCAGAAGATGGAAAATGGGATTGGCTAGATGTGGGTTGTAAACCCATTTTCGGGCTGGGTGGAACATGGGGTCATCCTTCTGCAACTGTTTGGACTGGAAGCAGGTGAGATGTAATTCCCAAAGGAAAACTGAGGCACTGAGGCCTGAGAACAGATGCTGGCTGGGAGAAAGCAACAGATTCTATGTCATTGACAGCTCACTGCACAGCACAGAATCTGACACAAAAGGAAGAAAGAGGTTCACTTAGGGTCAGGGGCTGCAGTGACTCATCCAGTGCTCTTACTGTCCCTCCCAAGACTGCAAGAAGGTCTTTCACTTGCTGAAAAGTCAGGATCATTGGTGGTGGTAAACTCAAGTCTCTTTCCTTGGGCATCACGTCCTCACATCTCAGAGGCTGGCCCAGAACAGCCCATGTGCCCTCAGAAGACACACACACCTCATTCCTGCCCCTGAGAGGTGGGAGCCCTGAGTTATGCTGTCTCCCTGGCCATATTAATTGCCCATCCCTGAAAAACAATACTGCTTCTTTTCCAGTTTCTTCTCTCTCCTTTACTAAGAGGAAGAAGCCAAATGCTAGGGTGGTAAGGAAACTCTTGTGCAATGAAGTAACGGGAGGCTCGAGAATTCTTCCATGCCATGGAAACCATAATTGGCAGGCTTTCCAGAGGCCACATGGATGCATATGGCTCTCCAAGACAATGGCAGTGGCAGTGTAAACCTCACACTGGGAGGTCCAGTTGCTCCCATATCTTTGATTCTTATGAATATGCATGTCAAAAGTTACTAACGACTGAAAAGACAGAGGATTGCAGGGCCATGGTCTGCTGCATGGGTGTTGTGTCAGGGCCACACTCCAATGTCTAGAGGATTATTACCTCTCTTGGCAGCCTATGAGGCCGTGAGCGGGAGGCCTTCTTCTCAGCCACAGGCATGTTGGTAGTTGAAACTTCTCAAAGGAATGTCTACACCGCCCGGGTAGCTCTTGAATTGCCCGGCATCATGGTCAGCTCCGTAACTGTACATGAGGGCCTGACAATGCCCAGGCTGGACTGAGCTAGAGGACCACAGATGCCTGCCTGGATAGTCAGAGGTCGAGGGCTGTCCTGCCTGAGACTTGATCATCTATTCATGCCCACTCAGATGGGACAAAGGATGCCTCCAGTGCCAGGAGGGCCCCACCAGCCCTCAAGAAGGCAGCATCTGGGGGCTGGCAGGTCACTGCACCCAGTCCTGTATAAATCCACACATCTCCACTGAGTGCCCTCCTGCCTGGGCTGGGCTGGAACCTGGGGCTGCCCAGGCAGAGTAGGGCCAGCATCACCCTTCCCAGGTAGGAGGGCAGAAGGAAACCATGCATGACTTCTGACACCCTCCCCAATCCTTGACAGAGGTTGAGTTGGATAAGAAACAGTCTGAGACAAGAATAGACATTTCATTCTTCTCTCAGAGCCCAGGCCCGGGGAAAGGGAGGCCAGAAAAACAGTTCTTCACCTCAGCTCCCTGACTCCTGTTTGACCCTGGGCAAGTCCTACCCATTCTGGAGGCTTCACAGAGAAGGAGAGGGGAGGGCAGTGAGGGCCAATTGTGCTTAAACCTAACTCTAACCTTTACCCAAGAATCCTAACCTCTAACCGTAACCCCCTAACAACCCTAGCCCCAGACCCCTAGACCCTCGCCACGGACCCCTAAACTCTAATCCCTGACCCTTTAACCACAACCCTCTACCATGACTCTCCAATGATGACCCATAACCCTAAACCGTGACCGCTGAACCCTCACACTGACTCAGCCCCAGGCCTAAAGCCTGGCCTAGTGGGCGCCGAGGGATGACTGAATGAACTCTCAAATAAACCGAGGAATTAAATCTTCCCGACCATGAATTTAGCAATGGTTTCTTAGATTTGACAGTAAAGCATAAGAAATGAAAGGAAAAAATAGATAAATTGGATTTCCTCAAAATTACAAACCTTTGTGCATCAAAAGAGGCTATCCAGAAAGTAAAGAGACAGCCCACAGAATGGGAGACAATATTGGCACATGATATATCTCATAAGACTCTTTACCTAGAATGTACCCAGGACTTTTCCAACTCATCAACAAAAAGACAAACAATACAATTTTTTGAAACAGACAAATAACTTGCATGGACTGCTCTCCAGGCAAGACATACAAATGGTCAACAAGGACATGAAAAGATGTCAAATGTCAGGAGTCATGATGAAAATGCAAATTAAAGCCACAATGTGATTCCACACACTAGAATAAAAATAAATTTTTAAATAAATTTTAAAGTATGTAAATAAAAATAACAAATGCTGGCAACAATGCAGAGAAATTGGAACCCTTAAAAGTTACTGTGGAGATGTACAATGGTGCAGTCTATGTGTACAAACCTTTAGCATTTACTCAAAGATATAAAATATAATTAACATGTGGGTCAACAACTCCACTCCTAGATATATACCAAAAAAATGGAAAACAGGCGTTCAAACAAAAACTTGTACACCAATTATTCATAGCAGGACTGTTCACAATAGCCCAGGGTAGGAAAGATTTAAATGTCCATGAGCAGGTAAACAGATAAGCAAAATAAGGCAGATCCATCAGCTGCATTATTCTGTCATATAAAGGAATAAAGTAAGATTATACAGCCGCTGTGGAAAACTGTATGGTGGCTCCTCAAAAACATGGAAAATGTATGATCCCTTGATTCCACTCCAGGCTGTACACCCAGAATATTAGAAAGCAAGGACTGGAACAGATATCTGTACCCCATATTCATAGCAACATGATTCACAATAGCCAAAAGGTGGAAACAACACAACACATCCTTCAACAGATGAATGGATAAGTACAGCGTAGTATATAGGCAATGGAATATGATTCAACCTTTAAAACTAAGGTAATTCTCAACATGCTACAATGTGGATGAACCTTGAAGTCATTATGCTAAGTGAAACCAGCCAGACACAAAAAGGACAAACGTTCTATGATTCCACTAGTATGAGGTATGCAGATAAGTCAAATCCAAAGACAAAGTAGAATAAGGTTGCCAGAGGTTGAGGGGAGTCGGTGTTTAATGGCTACGGTTTCACATGGGGAAAATAAAGTTCTGGAGATGGATGGTGAGGATATTTTTACAACAATGTGAATGTACTTAAGGCCATAGAACTATATACTTACAAATGGTTTAAATGGGGCTTTCCTCGTGGCACAGTGGTTAAGAATCTGCCTGCCAATTGCAGGACACACGGGTTCAAGCACTGGTCCTGGAACATCCTGCATGCCGCAGAGCAACTAAGCTCGTGAGCCACAGCTACTGAGCCCTCGTGCCACAACTACTGAAACCCGTGCGCCTAGAGCCCGTGCTCCGTAACAACAGAAGCCACCGCAATGAGGAGCCTGCACACGGCAATGAAGAGTAGCCCCCGCTGGCCGCAACTAGAGAAAGCCTGTGTGCAGCAGCAAAGACCCGACACAGCCAAAAAATAGAAAATAATTTTTTTAAGAAAGCTTTTAAAAAATGGTTTAAATGGCAAATGTTATGTGTTTTTAATCACAATGGAAAAAATGAATGAAATAATGATCAATGCTACAATGCAGATAAACAGTGAAAACATCCTAAGTGAAAGAAGCCATACAGAAAATCCACCCAGATCATGCTCATCTTGTACACTTTCAATCCAGCAAGGTTTACATAGTGAAGAAAAGCCCCAGTGATGGTTCCAAGAAGAGAAAACTGGATTCGAATACAAAAATACATTTCCACAAAGCTGGGGCAGCTGGTGAAAGTTGAAGCGGGTCTGTGGATAGGATTATAATGTGGAAACCTTAATTATTCCTCACTTTGGGGTTATGTGCTGGTTCCCCGGGAGAGTGGCCCTCCCACTCTCACAGGGTAAAACAAACTGGAGTATTTTGTGAAGGTGGAAAACTTTATACTGCTATTGAAAGTCTTTTATACACTTGAAATTTACTAGAAAATAAAGTACTTATCAAAACCACCATGTCATACCATGCCAGAAATACAGACATCACACTCTGTTATAGAGGCCAAGCCCTACCCAGATCCAGTTCACCCACAGTGGGGATGCTAATCACCCTTGGAGGAGTCCACATACTACAAGAGGCACCATGGGAAGATTATATTCAGAGCCACTATGTCTTGGGTGCTGTGGATGACCTGGATGTAGATGAAAAAGTGGGATTTCTGAATTCTAGATTTCCACATTCAACCACCAAAAAACTGTTACAACTAAAAAATGAATTCAGTAAAGCTGCAGGATACCAAAAAAAAAAAAAAGAAAAATCAATGCACAAAAATCATTTGTGATTCTATACACTGATAATGAACCATCAGAAAAAGAATTTAAAAAAAATCCCCCTTACAGTTGCATCCAAAAAGACAAGTAGGAGTAAATTTAACGAAGGACATGAAGGACCGGCACACTGAAAACTGGAAGACACTGATAGAGGACACTGAACAGACGAAAATAAATGGAGGGGCTTCCCTGGTGGCGCACTGGTTGAGAGTCCGCCTGCCGAAGCAGGGGACGTGGGTTCGTGCCCCGGTCCGGGAAGAACCCACATGCCTTGGTGCGGCTGGGCCCGTAAGCCATGGCCGCTGAGCCTGCGCTCTGCAACGGCAGAGGCCACAACAGTGAGAGGCCCGCATACCGCAAAAAAACAAAACAAAACAAGGGCTTCCCTGGTGGCGCAGGGGTTGAGAGTCCACCTGCCGAAGCAGGTGACACGGGTTCGTGCCCCGGTCCGGGAGGATCTCACATGCCGCGGAGCGGCTGGGCCCGTGAGCCATGGCCGCTGAGCCTGCGCTTCCGGAGCCTGTGCTCCGCACGAGAAAGGCCACAACGATGAGAGGCCTGCATACCGCAAAAAAAAAAAAGAATACTATGCAAATATGCATTCTATGGCGGGAATTCCCTGGCCGTCCAGGGGTTGGGACTCTGTGCTCCCACTGCAGGGGGCGCAGGTTCGATCCTGGGTTGGGGAACTAAGATCACACATCCTGCATGCTACATGGTGTGACACAAATTTTTGTTTAATTTAAAACAAATATGCAGTCTTGCCAAATTAATGTACACATTCAATGCAATCCTTACCAAAAGTCCAATGACATGTTCCATAGAAACAGAACAAATAATCTTAAGTTCTGCGTGGAACCACAAAGGACCCAGAAGAGCCAAAGCGACCCTGAGGAAGGAGAACGGGCTGGAGGCGTCTCCCTCCCTGATTTCACACTACATTACGAAGCTACAGTCCCCAAAAAGTGTGGAATTGGCACAAAAACAGGCACACAGACCAGAGGAACAGAGCAGAGAACCCAGGAATCAACCTACAGGTATGTGGTCAGTTAATTCACAAGAAAGGAGCCAAAAACATACACCAGGGAAAGGACAGTCCCCTCAATAAACGGTGCTGGGAAAACCAGATGCCACACGCCAAAGAACAACACTGCACTCTGTCTACACCACACACAAAAGGGGCCAAAAACCCAGTTTTCCACATCAAGCCCTTCCTCTCCTGGGTCCTCTGAAGACAGACACCCTCAGCGGTCAGCCACACACAGGAACCTTCTGCCCATTTTCCTCACCTTCTCCCTCAGCGGCATCACCTCCCGGCAGGTCCTAAGGAGACCAGGCTCCTGTCAGCATGAACTGGACCCCACAGTGTCCCAAAGCTGAAGGCCCAGCGGGTCCTGAGGAGACCCGTCTTCTGTTAGTGTGAACCCGACCCCGGCTTGTCCCGAAGCCTGGCCATCAGCGTGGACTCAGCCCCACATGTTCCAGAAGCCAAAGCCCCAGCAGGTCCTGAGGAGACAGGGCTCCTCTCAGCATGAACATGAACAGCATGCTCTGAACCGACATCCCGCCAAAAAAGATATACAGATAGTAAAAGTCATACAGAAACAAGCTCAAGGGCTTCTCTGGTGGCGCAGTGGTTGAGAGTCCACCTGCCGATGCGGGGGGCACGGGTTCGTGCCCCGGTCCGGGAAGATTCCACGTGCCACGGAGCAGCTGTTTCCGTGAGCCATGGCCGCTGAGCCTGCGTGTCCAGAGCCTGTGTTCCACAACGAGTGATGCCACAACAGTGAGAGGACCGCGTACCTCAAAAAAAAAAAAAAGAAAGAAACAAGCTCAACATCATATACCATTAGAGAATTACAAATTAAAATCATGAGCTATCACAGCACACCTATTAGGACTGCTGAGCTCCAAAACTATGACAATACCAATTGCTAGAGGGTGAGGAACAAAAGGAACTCTCCCTCATAGCTGGGGGGATGCATGTGCAGCCACTTTGTAAGACAATTTGGCAGTTTTTTCCAAAGCTAAACAAGTCTCACGTTGGGATCCAACAATCACACTTCCAGTATTTAGGCAACTGCTTTGAAAATCTATGTCCAAATGCAAAGAAGGATGCAATTATGAAGAGCAGCACTTCCATCATGGCTAAAACCTTGAAGAAATCAGGATATCCTTCAAAAGATGAATGCATAAGCAAATTGGGGTACATCCATGTCAACGTGAGTAAAATATGCCACCCCAAAATATGTCTCTCTGGCATAAGGATTATTGATCTGCTTTAAAAAAAAAAAGGGGGGGCTTCCCTGATGGCTAAGTGGTTAAAAGTCCACCTGCCGATTCAGGGGACACAGGTTCGAGCCCTGGTCCGGGAAGATCCCACATGCCACAGATCAACTAAGCCTGTGAGCCACAACTACTGAGCCTGCGCTCAAGAGCCTGCGAGCCACAACTACTGAGCCCGTGTGCCACAACTACTGAAGCCCACATGCCTAGAGCCTGTGCTCCGCGACAAGAAAAGCCACCACAATGAGAAGTCCGCATACCGCAATGAAGAGTAGTCCCTGCTCGCCACAACCAGAGAAAAGCCTGCACGCGGCAACGAAGACCCAATGCAGCCAAAAATAATAAATTTTTAAAAAAATCTCAGAAAACTGAGATTGCCGTTTTATGAAGGACATTTACAACAGAGAAGTCTCCATTTATAAGGGTATGTCCCTCTTTGCACCAAAAATAGAAGGATAATTAAATCGTAAGTAACTCTTTTCAGTGGGGAAGTCCTGACTTAAATGTGGAAACAGTCATACCCTTGTTTACTGTGCTTTGCATGATAACCTGCCATAACTGGCCTTCCCCACTTCCCCAGCAACTTTCTTCTGTTTTTAGCTGAAGACAGTATTTAAGGGGATGGTTTTGGTCATTTCAGGGCATGACTCAGTTTTCCGTGGTATCACCCCTGTATTCAGAAGGTATACATGTTATTAAACTTCGGCTTTTCTCCTGGTAATCTGTCTTTTATTACAGGGGCGGGGGGGGGGGCCTCAACCAAGAACCTAGAAAAGTAGAGGGAAAATTGCTTTTCCTCCCATACACGTGCAGTGGAATCCTACTCAGCAGAAAAGATTCCACCATCAACCTATGGAAAGACATTGATAAATCTTCAGTATATACTGCTAAGTAAAAGACTTCAGTCTGCGGAGGCTGCACAGAGTATGACCCCATTGATGACATCCCAGGAAAGGCAAAGCTACGTAGATGATAAGCAGATCATGGGGTGGGGGGTTTGAAGTAGTCCATGTGATACTCTAGGGTGGATACCTGTCACTATGCATTTGTCTAAGCCCACATGTGCATAGCCCAAGGGGCCAATCATAATCTATTCAAATTTAGTTATTTAGGATGTAGGAGTGTTGCAGGATGGAATACAGAATGTCACAGAATCCAACTGTATTAGAAATATATGGAAACAACTCACTGTAGGGGATGGGATAAAAGGTGCTGACCTAAGTCACCTTTGGAAATGAATGGAATCTGCAGACTAAAGGCAAAATGGACCGTATATAAACAGTGGGCTTTATTCTACGAAGTTCTTTCCAGGGTGTAGTAGCCAACAGTTCTGAAACCTCTGCACATGTAACCTGGAAAGGAGCAATGCACAGATAAATGGCAGATGGTGGGAGCCAGGGAGCTAGCCACAGCCTTGCTGTGGGAGTGGGAAGTTACAGATAAGCAAGGGGAGAGCCTCTGCCCTCGTAATCCTGGATCTGGGCTTCCTGGGAGGATGTTGACTGGCCGGGGGAAACACACAGATCTTCATGCTGGGAAGACCCTGCAGACATAGGAATTTCCCACCCCATCTTTCCACCCATACCTGCTGGAAACATTCAGCCCTCCATAATCAGTCAACGTCTCACCCCCAGGCAGATAAAGGAGCATGAGGGTCTTGCTTACCCCTAAGCTGTCCCAGAATCCAGGCCCTGGGTGTGGAGCCAGGTTGGGGGTTCCTGGGCCTCTGAATCCAGGCCCTGGGTGTGAAGCCAGGTTGGGGGTTCCTGGGCCTCTGACCAGCAGGTCAGAGGAGGGAGGAAGACTGGTCCTGAGGACAGAGGTTCCCTCAAGTCTGTGAGCCCAGGAGCCCCGATGGGGCTGATTCCCAGTGCGGACATGGACGGGGCCTGCAGTGGTTCTCTTCCCCCTGGGCCCTTTGATGAAGCCATGGCAGCACTGGGCCCTGACGTCTTCTGGCGGTGTCTCAAACTCTGACACAGCAGCTTTACAAAGGAACAGGAGAACGGAGCTGAGCCCCTGACGGCCACTCCTTTGTGGCTCTGAGTTGCTTCCACCAGGACCACAGTCACCTGCACATAGTCTACTGTGACCTACCTGTCCCCATTGGCCTTTCCTCTCCCTCCTTGTGATGATTCCCGTGACATTTCCAGCCTGGACTCCTCTCCCAGGCCAGATGCCTCTGTCCAGCCACTGCACCCCCATCTCACCTTGGGGGCTAACAGGCCCCTCAGAGGACTGGGCCTGCAACTCCCCACACCCAGGAGGAGCCCCATCTTCCCAGGTTGCTGAGCCCAGGCACCGGGTGTAACCAAGCAGGGCCCTACGGGGCCTTCCCAGGACAGACCCCTCCCCCACATGCTCTGCTGTAGCTCCTCTCTGAAGTGCCTGGATAACAGTATCTGAAGCACGCTTCCTGTGTTGTTTTACAGATGCTAAAACCACCACCAAGTGGAAGAACTTAACTACTTGATGATCATGAACATGTAGCCCCGGAGCTTCTGGCGCCTAAGAATTTATAATGTTAACCGCCTGTTACCTCACCATCAACCAGAGAATTGTGCACCAGCTGATCACATACCCTGCGACACCCCTCCTTCACCTGGCCTTTCATATTGCTTTACTGAAATCCTTCAGGGAGCTTGGGGTTTTACAGCACAAGCCACCTGGCCTCCTGGTATTGGCACTTTTACAATTAAAGCTGCACTTTCCTTCACCACACCCGGTGTCAGTAGACTGGCTTTACTGCACTCGGGCAAGCCGACCCACGATTTGTTCGGTAACACTGGGGTCTCCCAGGCTCCCACCCTCCTTGTGCCCCAGTGACTGTCATCTGCTCCTCCAGTCTTGTTGCAGCAAAAGTAGAAATGAAGTTTTCCTTCCCCTGAGAACAAGGAAAACAAAGGGAACAGCGAACAGGCTAGAGAAGAAACATAACCTGGCCTGAAAGAGTTCATCACTCCTTGTTTTACTTTGTCACTAATCTGTAATAACTAGATTTGTACTTTTCAAAGCTAACCTCACTCCCTGACACTATGTAATTTACATTTAGTACCCGTCACCCCTGACTCTGTGTGAGTTACATCCCCTGCCTCTCACTCCCTAACCTTATTATGTCCAGCACTTACATTCTATACGCCCCTCATAACAAATCACCCCCTATAGTTTTTGCATTTCAGAAACGAGGTCACCGTCGATAAACCAGAGGCAAACGTATGCAATTACCAGACTGCTGGACCCCAATTACCACGCGGCCTGATGCCAGCTATGACTGTTTTGAAATAATGCAAAGGAAAGGAAGAATGCAAGACCTTCACTACTTTTATCCTCATCCTATACCCCGGACTGCGAGAGCCCCACGCATAAAATTTTCCCTGATTCTCAAGGAGCGGGGGGGTGCCCAGTTCTTGAGGTGCTAGCCAGCTGTGTCTTTCCTTCTGCCTGGCAGAAACATAAAGCCATCTCTCTCTTCCTCCAAAATCCCTGTCTCCGTATTTCTGTTTCGCCTAAGTGCACAGGGAAGCCGAGATTTCGACAACAGTCTGTGGCCAGTTCCCACACTAGTTCCCCTCTACGCCCACAGCCCTGGCCCAAGCCCGATCTTGTGCCTGGTTCCTCCATCAGGCCTGACAAAGCTCCCTGCCCGCACGGTGTGTCTCACATCCCACCCCAACCTGGTCTTTCTGAAGCATAAACGAGACTGACTCTCTCCCATCTGTAATCCCCCAAATGTTTCCCCACTTTCGCTAGGGTATCTGCCGGAAGAGACATCTGCCAAGGGCCTGAGAGTCCCCGGCATCCCCACTAGGCTGCTGGCTCCTGAGTGCCCTGACAATGAGCACCTCAGCAGGCCGGGCGACACGGCAGGAAACCCCAGAACTGCTCACCTCAGGACTGGGCCGGCACTGCCACGGCCTGATCAGAGACAGCAGAGAAGGGTTCCCCAGCTGGGACACAAACTCTGCACGAGTGGCGTCTCCTTGAGCCATTACATCAACTCGTGTGACTTGAGGGAAGGAAGGACTGAAGCACACTTGGTTCCTAAGGAGGATGGTATAGGCTCAGCCACGTCCCTCCAAATTCACATGCTGAATCCCTAACCCCCAGGACCCCAGGATGTGGCTGTATTTGGAGATGGGATTTTTAAAGAGGTGATCAAGGTAAAAATGAGGTCACTAGGGTGGATCCTAATCCAATAGGATTGATGTCCTACAAGAAGAGATTAGGACACAGATAGGCACAGGGGGAGACCATGTGAGGACCTGGGGAGAAGATGGCTGTCTAACCACCAAGGAGAGAGGCCTCAGGAGAAGCCAGCGTGCACACACCTTGATCTCCGACAGCATCCAGGACTGGGAAATAGGTCTGTTACCCAAGCTGCCCTGTCTGTGCTATTTGTTACGGCGGTCCTGAGCAGACTCACACGCAGGGTTAACTCAGGGCTCAGACTGGACACAGCCCACTCTCCATCCCCCTGTACATGGGTTACAGGAACCCCAGGAACTGAGGAAGGGGTCCCTGAGGGGAGGCACAAGATAGAAGATGCTAGGCATTAACATGGCTGCATTCATGTTAAACGTGCCTGAAGTCCAATCCCACGAGATGGTTTTGTCCTGTATGTACATTGGCACCTTCAGTCTGAACTGCAGATCTTTGGCTTCACCAGCTCCACTGAGAGCATTAGCTTCACCTGCTGTGGACCGTCTCCTATAGGATTTCCAGAACCTCAAAGCACTGAAGCTTCACAGGACCCAGTGTCTGTGCACTACCGTCCAGGTGACCGTCACAACAGGGCCGTGCAGCTGGCCATCAGAACCTATTTCCCTTTTTCCTGTTCACAGCTACCCTGCACCTCCCAGCGTTCCCACCCCTTCCAGCTGGGTCGTAGTGTCTCCTGTTACCACGGGAAACAGGTGAAGTTGGTGAGGGCCTTGGCCAGCCTGCATCCTACAACAGAGTGCATGAAGCCCAGCTGTTCACCGCACTCTGCTGGTTGGAGACCTCACCTGGAAGCAGGGAGGAGAAACAAGGGGGCCAGAGCCTGGGACCTGACACTCACCTGCCCTGGACTCTCACAAGAAGGGGACAGACACATCTTGAGCTCCAGCCCAGTTTTGGGAAACACTTTGTTCCAGCAACAAACTTTACCTTAAAACACAAGGTGCTTTACAAACCCCTCCCCAGCTGTCACAGAAAGTCAGGCTTCATCTCATCACACTTTTCTCAAACCCCAGCTCACGCTGAGACCACCTCTCAGGGGATGGTGCTTCAGAGAAGCCCCTTTAAAACATCCCTGGAGTTCAGCTCTCCCAGCTCTGCCTTCAGTTTAAGGGAGAAGTTTCCTTGACAAACCTTCTCAGTTTCCTGGACAACCCTTCTCAGTTTCCTGGACAACCAAGCTTCACAATCTCCCAAACTCTTCTCCTTCAAACATTCCTATTCTAGGCTGAATGAGCCTAAAGAGACAGTGCTGTCATCACGTGCCAGAAAACGATTCCAAGCCCGTAGTTATTGGTTACATGATGCTACTGATGATGAAATCCCAGGAGAGCCAGCTTTCCAATATAACCATTTCTGGACTCGGCACTGGGTCCCTTTCCACGGACAGAGTAGAGTGGCTGTTTCCACGTGCCCTGTGGTAGAAGAGCTCACCTAATGCAGCCAGGACTTCATCCTTTCCAGGTGATTCCAGGGTCCTCACTCTGCCCAGACCCCACCCACATGGCTGCTGTCTGTGCCAGTCTATACGGGACCTTGGCAATCTCCTAAAATGAGGGTTATTTTATACACAGGCAATGGGTTGAATGCTGGCCCCGAAAGATGTACCCCCCCAGAACAAGTGAACAGGACCATATCTGGGAAAAGGGTCTTTCTATATGTAGTTAAAGATCTCAAAGTGAGGTCATCTTGGGTTAGGGTGGTCCTCAATCCAATTGAGAAAGTCCTTATGAGAGACAAAAGAGGAGAAACACAGACACAGAGGAGAAGCCATGTGAAGACAGAGGCAGAGACGGGAGGGATGCAGCCGCAAGCCTGGGAATGCCTGGAGCCCCCCAAAGCTGTAAAGGCAGGAAGAACCCTATCCTGGAGCCTTTGGAGAGACTTCTGTCCTGCAACACCTTGATCTCAGATGTCTGGTCTCCAGGACTGGGGGAGGATGAATTCCTGTTGTTCTGAACCACCCAGCTTGTGGTCATTTGTTACAGAAGCCACAGAATGGTCACACAGACCCTGCTCTGTAGGATCCTGGAGTGCGGGCCTCATTAAAGGCCCACAGAGACTGGGTTACAGAACCCTTAGGGTCAGCATTGGGCCTCAGAAATACTAAAGCAGTGGCTGGACACCAGAATGTTGAGGAGTCAGTCGGAAGCCCATCCCTAAGGGTGCCGGCTGCACACAGCCTCCCCAGGTTTTTACGCCTGTACCTGTTGGGGATAAGTATTTCCATCCTGATTCATGACTTCTGATGTCACCCTTCACGTTGCTAATCAAGAACCCACTAGTTATACAGAGGAAAACCCTATCAGGGCACTTGCTCCAGTGGTAAACCATTCTGAAGTTGGTCAGAGGCGGAGAATCGTCTCCCATGCAGCCAGCAGCTCCCCCGCAAGGAGTGTCCTCATTGCAAGGCTGGGGGACGGTGCCGAGGCGTCTGTGAGTAAACGTGAGCTGAGCCCCAGGCCAGCTGCTGCTGGACTGTTCCCACCCTTCCCAGGTAAAACACCTGAATGTGTGCAAGGACTTGAAAGCCTAGAGGAAAGGGCTTGGAGTCACACCAGCCACAGCACGCAGGCCGAGTTGGTGCCTGCAGGCCAGCCAGAATGGTCCTGGCCACGGGCGCTCTTCTGGAAGATTTCCATTTCCCTGCCTGAGGTACCCCTCCTGTCCCGGCCCCCACTGCGTTTTTCCTTCCTCACCTCTGCCCGGGGAGAAATTCCAGCAGAAGGTATGGGTGACACATACTCTCCTTTAGCAGGTGGCAGCCCGGCAACTCCTGCAGAAAGTCCAGCAGAGCCCCACTCACACCGGGCCACCAACAGAGCTGGGGCCCCTCACTCCCTCCCAGCAGCCCAGCCCCGAGACTGCTGACGGGGCAGAGAATATGGCGTCAGGCCCAGCTGCAGGGGCTCTTGCTGCCTGGAGCGGTGTTTATATTGACCTCAACGCAGGCACACCTGGGGAGGGCTGGCCGGCAGGGTCAGGCTGCCCAGGTCAGCCAATCCTTGCCCCTCAGGGTCTCACAGTTGCATTCTAGCCAAATTCTAGCTCTCACATTCCTGCCCCAGTGCACCTGGGGTCGGGGGCAGCAGACCCAGGCTCTGTTCCGGCAGAAGCTCCCTTTCTGTGAACAGGTCTTCCCCCACTCCCATTATCCTCACTGGAGACTAAGGAGGCCACAGCATCGGGGCACCTCCAGCACCAGGACCCCACCCTAGGGAATCTCTCAAGAGCAGGGACCAGGCCTGGGGGCGGAGGGGAGGAGGGAGCCGGCCTCTTCAGGATCCCCGGGGCGAGGAAGCCTCCTACACAGGAGGGCCTTGGACTCAGCTTAACTGCCACCCAGGGTCTCCTAGCCCTCCCCTCGTAGGGGGGCCCTTCAGATTCTAGGGCCCCAAGATCCTCCCCACCGACTTCTGACCCCAACTGCAGGGTAGGGGACCCACTCTGTGGCTTCTTTTCTCTTGCTCCCAGAATTCCCTGAAGCTGTTATACTCAGGGCAGGATCAGGGCTGCTCCCCGCAGGGCCAGACCCCGATGTCCGGCCAGACCCCAGCCGGCAAGAAAAAGGAAGCCCCGTCTCCGCTGCTGAAAACACTAGTGTGGGACGTTTGCCATCCACTTCACCTGGCGGGGAAACGGGCACATTGAAGTGGAGAGTTACGGGGTGGAGGTGGGAAATGCGGGTGCTTGGACCCTGGAAAGGAGGGTTCCTGAGGGGGTGAGGTCACAGGGTGCAGGAGGGGGCCGGGGGATGGGCAGGGGGACGGGCAGTGCGTGTCCAGCACTGGAGCATGTGCATCCTCGCTTGGGCCGGTCCCCTGCCCTGAAGGCTGCGTCTAGTAACACAGGGGACCCTGGAAGGGGGTTTGCTGTGTGGCTGGTTCACTAAAGCTGGGTGTCTGTGGGCACATGGGCCCGGCTGCAGTCCTGGTGAACACACTGTTCTCTCCAGGGAAATGAGGTGGACACTCAGTCCCCGGTCAGTGGAGGGTCTAGTCCTCTGGATGTCTTGTCTCTGCTTGGGGGTCACTGGGGCTTTATCCTCACTCCGTGGGGTACAGGAGAGGAGGGATGCACACGCCCCGGGGGCACTGTGCCTGGGCTCCTGAGAAGGACCTCTCTGGCCCACATGTTCACAGGCCTCAGTCACCCCTGCTCGACACTCCCCTCCACAGACTCGGCAAGAGGACTTCTCTTGTGAAACGCGGCACCTGGGTCGGGGGGCTTGTGGGTCCCTTCTCAGATGGCCACACTCAGGTCTCGGGGTGGGTGCAGTGGCCTGTGACCACTCGCCAAGTCACCACGCTGCTGCAGCTCCTTTCTGGGGCTTGAGATGCCCCAGGGGTGGCTGGGGGAGCGGGTGAGGTTGCTGTGATGGGGAAGTGTGGGACGGGAGTCCTGGGCCCTGGGTCCCTCCCCGAGGAGGAGAGGGTGTCATGCCCAGAGGGGGGGAGGCGGGTGATGGTCCTGGGTGTCAGCAAGCACAGCGCCGCGCCCCGCAGGCCGGGTGTGGGATTCCTGTGGCCCCGGCACAGAACACCAGATGGGGGGTAGGGTTGGGACAGGGGACGCTTCCTCTCAGGCCTGGAGCCCGAGGTCAAGATGCTGGGGGCCCGCTCCTCCGTGGCTTCTGGGGTCAGTTAGTCCCAGGCCACTCCCAGCCCCGTCTCCGTCTCTGCCATGACATCGCCTTCTCCCCCATGTGTCTGGGTCCAAATGCCCCCCATGAGGACGCCCGCACACAGGTCAGTGACCTCAGCTCACCCCGGGCAGCTCTGCGGTGGCCCATCTGCACACAAAGTCCCACAATGAGGTCCCGGGGAGTCCGTCTTCCAGGGCCTCTTCAGGTGACAATCCTCGTGGTCTACACAGCTCGTGGGGGCGTGTGGGTCCCCCAGGCCGGAATCCAGGAGCCTCATGGAGGATGGAGTGTCCTGAATCAGGGAGTACGGACGGACAGGCAGAGGGGGGAGGGAGGCCGAGGGGTGGTCAGCCCTGCCCTCCAAAGACGGGGGGAGTCTCTAGAGGGCCGGGCCGGAGCTGGCGGGGGGACGCGGTGGTCAGAGGCGGGCGGCCTGGGCTGCAACGTCAGGGTCGCTTAGGGCAACCATAACCCAGTCCCAGCCCTAATGCTGACCCTTCAAAGCACCAACACCAAGCCACATCTAATCAACTCACACAAATACATCATGAGAAAGAAAAGTACACCAGTATATCTTAGAAATATGAACGCAAGAATCCTCCACAAAATTAGAACAACATGGAGCCAACGGAACATTAAATGGATGATGCCATAAGCAAGTATCTCCACACCGGAAATGTCAGGTTGTTCAACATATTAAACCTAAGCAATGTACTGAAGAACTATAAAGAAGTGAAGTCAAAGCACATGATCCTACCAATTACTGCAGGAAAAGCTATAATCAAAATCCAGTGCTATTTCATGATACAAGCACTCAAGAAGGTAGGAATAAAAGGAAGTTTGTTCCATATGAAAAAGAGCAGTATACAAAGCCACAGCAAACACCATGCGCAATGTTAAAAACTGAAAGATTCACTCCTGAAATCAGGAACAAGGCCAGGAAGCTGGCCTCCACCGCTGATAATAGTGTACTGGAAGTTCTACCCAGAGTTTTGAGGGAAGAAACCAAAGGCATCAATACGTGAATGGAAAAATTAAAACTGTGTCTATTCACAGAACACAGATCACACCATCTTATATATAAAACTTCCTATAACAACAAAAAATTATTTGATTAAGCAGTAATTCAGCAAAGTTATAGAAAAAATATCAATTCACAAAAATCTATCTTATACATATATACTAGCAATAAATAATCTGAAAAGGAACTTATGAAAACAATTCCATTTTAAATAATGTCAACATTAATATTTAGGAATATATTTAATCAAGATACAAGACTTGCTTTTCTGTATGTAAAGCTGTCTGAACGTTTGAAATTACTGGAAAGTCAAGTACTTTTCAAAACACCATGTCAAAACCATGCCAGAAAGGCAGAGGAAACATCAAACTTCATACAAGGCCAAGCCTTACCCAGATCCAGTTCGCCCCAAGTCCGTATGTCATTTAGAGGCACTGTGGAAAGACTTATTAGGACTTCCCCATATGAAGGACTTCCCTTTCTTCCCTGTTTTGGATGACTTGGATGTGGTAGAAACAGCGGGGTTTTGGAAGTTCAATTTTCCACATCATTCCACCCAAAAAAACTGTTAGAAATAATAAATGAATTCAGTAAAGATGCAAAATCAGTACACACACCTCAACTGCATTTATAAACACTAATAATGAACCATCAGAAAGAGAAAAAAACCCTATTTACAATTGCAGCAAAAAGAACAAAATACCAAGGAATAAATTTAACCGAGGATGTGAAAGACCTGAAAACTTTAAGACACTGAAGAAGACACAAGTCGGTGGAGAGACACCCCGTGCTCATGGAACGCAAGAATTACTGTTGCTAAAATGTCCTTTCCACCCAAAGCGGTGCACACAGGGAAGGCAGGCCGTCCTGAAATTCCAACGGTGTTTTTCACAGAAATGGAGCAAATCCTAAGATGTGTGTGGAGCCACAAAGGACCCCGAAGAGCCAAGGCGACCCTGAGAAAGGAGAACGGGCCGCAGGCATCTCCCTCCCTGACTTCACACTTCATCACGAAGCTACAGTCCCCAAAACAGTGCGGAACTGGCTCATAACAGACGCACAGACCAGAGGGACGGGACGGAGAGCCCAGAACCCACCCTGCACGGTGGGGGGGAGGGGGGCGTTAAGTTACGACAAGGGGGCCAGGGACACACCGAGCGGAAGGGCAGCCCCACGGTAAACGGTGCGGGGAAGACTGCACACCCCGTAACCCACGCGGCTCCACCGCGCACCAGCCTGACCAAAAACCCAGCTTTGCACACCAAGCCCTTCCTGGGTTGCACGAATACGGGCCCCCTCAGCCGTCAGTCGCTCCCAGGAAGCTTCTCCACACTTTTCCTCACTGTCTCCTCACCTGTTCCTCTGGCGACGCCTCCATCCTCAGGAAACCCAGCTCCCGTCAGCGTGGACGCAGCCCCACGTTGTCCTGAAGCCGAAACCCCAGCCAGTCCTGAGGAGACGGAGCGCCCGTCAGCAGCCGCAGCTCGGCAGTGCTTGAGGAGACACAACTCCGCTCAGCTGCGCTCAGAGCCGGGTCCGCGGGGAACGCGCATGCGCTGTGGGTCAGAAAGGCGGGATCAGCGCCACTCTGTGGTCGCTGCGGGAAGTGCAGGCCGCGCCTCCCACACAGGTCACTGGAGACAGTGTCCCCTGCTGGCTGCACCCATTAAATTGTGGAAATTCAAAGGAAGACAATATCCCATCGTTTCTCCAAAGTAGTTAAGGAACAATGAATTGGAAACCGTATGGAATAAAATGAATGTAGACACAAGCTTTACAACTTACATCAAATTCACTCAAAATTATTCAGAGACAAGTTTTAAATGCAAAACTATTCAAAATTATAGTAGAAAGCATAAAAGAAAATTGATATGAGCTTGGGCTTGGTCATGTAGATCACAAGCTTTGTGGTTTTAACACACGACACAAAAAAGCAGTCCAGAAAGAAAATCAAGGGATTCTGTGGACTTTATAAAATTAAAGATTTCTACTGTGTGAAAAACCTCATTGAGAAAATCGAAAGACAACACAAAGTGGGGGAAAAAAACTGCAAACGTATCTAATAAAGAATTTGTCTCAAAATATACAAAGTACTCCAACACAACCCCATTAAAAATAGGGAAAGCTCTAACTGGACACCTGGTCAAAGAAGGTACACAGATATTACACAAAACTATCCTGGGGGCAGAGAAACAGTGGTCCAGATCAACTCCCTGAGTCATGTGTGACCCAGGACTAGTCCTGTCCTTCCTGGAGGCCTCAGAGAGATGGGGAGGGAGGAAGGGGAAGAAGGCGAATTGTACTTAAACCTAACTCTAACCCTGACCACTCTCACCACTTTCATTCAACATGGTCTAGGAAGTCCTAGACATAGTAATTAGATGAGAAAAAGAAATAAAAAGAATCCAATGGCAGAGGAAAAAGTAAAACTGCCACTGTTTGTAGATGAGATGATGTTTTATATGTCATTTATTTATTTATTTACTCATTTATTTATTCTGGTTGTGCTGGGTCTTAGTTGTGGCACGTGAGCCCCTTAGTTGCAGCAGGCAGGCTCCTTAGTTGTGGCATGTGAACTCTTAGTTGTGAAATGCATGTGGGATCTAGTTCCCTGACCAGGGATGGAACCCAGGCCCCCTGCATTGGGAGCGCGGAGTCTTAACCCCTGCACCTCCGGGGAAGTCCCGACATGATGTTTTATTTAGAAAATCCTTAAGATGACCCCCCCAAAACAAATGGAATTCAGTGGAAAATTCAGTTAAGTTGCAGGATACAAAATTAACCTATAGAAATCGGTTGCATCTCTATCCACTGGCAACAAACTATCAGAATGAGAAATTAAGAAAACACCCCATTGACAATGATATTAACAAAAATGAAATACCTAGGAATACATCTAACCCAGGAGGTAAAAGACCTGTACTCAGAAAACTGGAAGACACTGATGAAAGAAATTGGAGACGACACAAACAAATGGACAGATATAATGTGTTCATGGATTGGAAGAATTCATATTGTTAAAATGATTCCACACCCCAGAGCAATCTAGAGATTTGATGCCATTCTTATCAAAATACCAATGGAATTTTATGAGAACTAGAACAAAGAATTCTAATATGTGTAAGGAAACAGAAAAGAACCTGAATAGTCAATACGAACTTAAGAAAGAAGCACAAATTTGGACATATCACACTCCCTGTTTCAAACTATACTACATATCTAGAATAATCAAGACAGTAGGGTATAGGAACAAAAGAAATACACAGAGATCCATAGAACACAATTGAGAGCCCCAAAATAAACATAGGCATATATGGTCAATTCATCTATGACAACGGAGGTGAGACTATACAATGGGGAAAAGAGAGCCTCTTCAATGAATGCTGGTGGGAAAACAGGACAGCTACATGCACAAGAATCAAACAGGAATCCTCTCTTATACCACCTACACAAGCAACCTCAAAATGAATCAAATATTTCAATGTAAGACCTGAAGCCATAAAGCTCCTCGAAGAAAACATAAGCAGTCTGCTCTCTGACATCAGTCTTAGCAATATTTTCTGGATCTGTCTCCCCAAGCAAGGGGAACAAAAGCAGAATAAACCAATGGGACTCCACCCAACTTTAAAGCTTTTCAGTGGCAAAGGAAACCATCCACAAAATGAAGAGGCAGCCTACCGAATGTGAGAAAATAGTTGCAAACAATATGTCTGAAAAGGGGTTCATATCCAAAATAGATGAAGAACCACACAACTGAAGCTCCAAAAACCAAAAACCCAATTAAAACTTGGGACCGAACATTTTTCCAAAGAGTACGTACAGATGGCCAAGAGACATATGAAACTATGACCAATATCACTTATCATCAGGGAAACGCACATCAAAAGAACAATGAGATTATCACCTCACACCTAAAAACTTGGCTATCGTCCAAAAGACAACAAATAACAAGCCTTGGCGAGGATGAGGAGAACCCTCACGCATTCTCTTGGGAATTCTCATTGGTGCAGCCACTGTGGAAAACAGTACAGAGGTTCCTCAAGAAATTAAAAATAGAACTACCATATGATGCAGGAATTACACTTGGGGGTATCTTTCTGAAGGAAACAAAAACACAAATTCAAAAAGATATACACAGGGAGATCAGCTCGGTGCTTCGTGACCACCTAGAGGGGTGAGGAAGGGAGGGTGGGAGGGAGGGAGACGCAAGGGGGAAGAGATGTGGGGATATATGTATATGTATAACTGATTCACCATGTTATAAAGCAGAAACTAACACACCATTGTAGAGCAATTATACTCCAATAAAGATTTTTAAAAAAGAAAAAAGATATACACACCCTTATGTTCACGGCAGCTTTATTGACAATAGCCAAGACATGGAAGCCACCAGAGTGTCCATCGATTGGCGAGTGGATAAAGAAGTTTTCATATATATACATACACATATACACACACAATGGAATATGACTCAGCCATAAAAAAAATGATATCTAGCAATAACATGAATGGACCTATCGTGCTAAGTGAGATATGGCAGACAGAGAAAGAGAAATACCTTATGACATCATTTATATGTAGAAACCACAAAACAAAACAAGTGAACAGGGATTTCTCTGGTGGCGCAGTCGTTAAGAATCCGCCTGCTAATGCAAGGGACACGGGTTCGAGCCCTGGTCTGGGAAGATCCCACATGCCGCGGAGCAACTAAGCCTGTGCACCACAACTACTGAGCGTGCGCTCTAGAGCCTGCAAGCCACAACTACTGAAGCCCGCATGCCTAGAGCCCGTGCTCCGCAACAAGAGAAGCCACTGCAGTGAGAAGCCCGTGCACCACAACGAAGAGTAACCCCCACTTGCTGCAACTAGAGAGAAGCCCACGCAGCAACGAAGACCCAACACAGCCAGAAATTAATTAATTAAAAAAAAAAGTGAACAAGCACAACATAACAGAAATGGACTCGTAGATCCCCAGAACATGCTAGTGGTTGCCAGAGGGGAGAGGAGTGGGGGCATGCGTGCAAAAGGTGAGAAAGATTGGAGGTACCGAATTCCAGTTATAAAACAAATGTCAGGGTGATGTAATGTACAGAATAGGGAATAGAGTCCATAATACTGTAATAACATTGTACAGTGACGAATGGTAACTAGACTTACCCTTGTGATCATTTTGTAATGTATAAAAATATAGAATCACTATGTTGTATACCAGAAAATTAACATAATATTACCTGTCAATTATACATCAATTTTAAAAAAAGAGAGAGAAAAAGGGAATTCCTTGGCAGTCCAGTGGTTAGGACTCGGTACTTTCACTGGCGAGGGCCCAGGTTCAATCCCTGGTTGAGGAACTAAGATCCCGCAAGCCGCACAGCACAGCCAAAAAATTAATTAATTTTAAAAATAAAAAAGAAGAAAAAAATACTATCTTAAAAACAAGAAACGAGTGTAGTGAGATAAAAAGCAGATGTCAGATGAAACTTTAAAAGCATGTGGGTTGGTAACACATATATATATGGAATTTAAGGGAAAAAAATGTCATGAAGAACCTAGGGGTAAAGCAGGAATAAAGACGCAGACCTCCTAGAGAACGGACTTGAGGTTATGGGGAGGGGGAAGGGTGAGCTGTGACAGGGCGAGAGAGAGGCATGGACATATACACACTAACAAACGTAGTAAGGTAGATAGCTAGTGGGAAGCAGCCGCATGGCACAGGGATATTGGCTCGGTGCTTTGTGACAGCCTGGAGGGGTGGGATAGGGAGGGTGGGAGGGAGGGAGACGCAAGAGGGAAGAGATATGGGAACATATGTATATGTATAACTGATTCACTTTGTTATAAAGCAGAAACTAACACACCATTGTAAAGCAATTGTACCCCAATAAAGATATTAAAAAAAAAAAAAAAGCACGCGGGTTGGGCTTCCCTGGTGACTCAGTGGTTAAGAATCTGCCTGCTAATGCAGGGGACACGGGTTCGAGCCCTGGTCCAGGAAGATCCCACATGCCACGGAGCAACTAAGCCCACGCACCACAACTACTGAGCCTGCGCTCTAAAGCCTGCGAGCCACAACTACTGAAGCCTGCTCGCCTAGAGCCCGGGCTCCGCAACAAAAGAAGACACTGCAATGAGAAGCCCACGCACCGTAGCGAAGAGTAGCTCCCCCTTGCTGCAACTAGAGAAAGCCCGCACCCAGCAAGGAAGACCCAACGCAGCCAAAATTAAAAACAAATAAAATAAATAAATTTTAAAAATAAATAAAGGGTGCGGGTTGAAAGGACAATGTCCGCTGAAGTGTGACTCTCAAGTGGCACAAACAGGACTTGAAGAGAGCAGCCATGGGATACCACTGGAATGTTTGTTTGTTTAAATAGGCTTTCTTTTTTAAAGAAGTTTTGAGTTCACAGCAAAGTTGGGCGGAGTGCAGAGAAGTGTCATGTGGCCCCTGCTCTGCTGATGCTATTCCGTCATCCCACCCTCCCACCCCCAGCCCCACACACAGCTGCTCAAAGCCTCCGCCTCCCCAACTACCCTATCAGCATTCTGTGTGCTGGTTACTACAGATGAATCCACCGGACACCCGAGTCCAGCGTTTATATTAGGTATCACTCCTAGTGTTGTACATTAGACGCGTTTTGACAAATGTATCTCACCACGAATGTACCACACTGTATAGCTTCACTGCCTTAAAAATCCTCTGTGCTTGACCTATTTATCACCCACCACCACTCAACCCTGCCACAAACCCCTGGCTATACACTGACCTTTTCACCCTTTCTTGGTTGGCCTTTTCTGGAATGTCATATGTAGCTGGTACCCTAAGCTATGCCACCTTTCCAGATTGCCTTCTTTCAGTGAGTGATATGCACTTAAGGTGCCCCTCCCGTCTCTCCGTGGCTCCGTATCGCTCATTTCTTTTCAGTGCTGAAGAACATTCTGTTGCATGGATGGAGTCCAGTCTGTGTGTCCATTCACCTGCTAAAGGACATCTTGGTTGCTTCCAAGTTCTGCAACTTATGGATAAAGCTGCCCTAAATGTCTGGGTGCAGGTTTCTGTGTAGATATAAGCATCTGACTCATTTGGGTCCATTGATACCAAGGAGTTCGAGGGCTGGATCATATGGTAAGAATGTGCTTCGTTTTCAGTTTCTGAAGATGGTAGCTGAGAGTATGTCAGCATACTGAGGAATCAAACCAAAGAAGGAGGTAGAATTCAATGATGTCGGCAAGAAAGATGTCGCCAAGACAAAACCATACTTTCATCCTCTTAGGGTTGACAGCTGGTCCTGAGAATTAAATGGACATGGGATAGATTCACAGGAGAGAAGCATCCACATTTATTTCCCATGAGTTTTACATGACCCAGGGCGCCCTCCTAAGGAAATGAAGAAAGACCCAGAGAAGTGGCAAAACCCAAATGCTTTTCTGTTGGGTTGAACAAAGAGAGGTGGTTGCGGAAAAGGAACTACACTATGTGGGGAGGCTGAGGAAGTTGAGAATTATGTTGAACAAGGTCTGTTTGCACAGAATTCTCTCACTCTCCACACTCTGCCCTTGACAACAACGTCATTCCCCTTCCAGCAGAGGATGGACCTCTTACATGGGGGTTGGTGGATGGGGAGACGGAGATGTTATCTCCTGCTTCCAGGAAGAAAGAGGGGAAGGCCCAGCACGCCCTTCCTGCACCTGCCGTATAGGGGGGTTTGTTTTGTTTTTGCTGTTTTATAAAGTGTCTGTAGCTCAAGACAATATTCTGGTTTCCTTCACAACCAAGTCCTTTCCCTGGGGGTTGGCTTCTGACAGGAGGAGGGACACATGTTTCTGACATGATGGGCTGGGCAGGCAGAGGAGGATAAGATGGGTGCAGACCATGCCTGTTCCCTTCTCATGTGTTTGGAAGATGATTCTGCTCTTGCAAGGTAGAATCTAACTTCTCCATGAACAATCTAGCAAGATACCAGCTGAAAAGAAGAAGACCAAAGGTCAGAAGACTGTGAAGAAGATGGATGATAGATGCTGGGGTCTCCTGAGCATTGTTGGAGGCACACGCACATCTCTGGTCTCTGGGCACCACGTTTATGGCCGATTTGGTGTGTAGGTCATTTTCGATGTACAGTGCTACCATTGGGCCACTTTGGGTTTTGTCTCCAGCTCACCTGAGCAAGGCCATCGTGCCAACGTAAGACGGGGCTCACCCAAGGATGGCATTGTGCCAGAGAAAGGGAGACAGCGGTATGTCATTGAGCTTAAGATATTTCTAAGAGAGTGACCCTCTGGAGAGGCTGAGGTAGAAGGAGAGCAGCTGGATATCTGCCTGTTTGTTGGGTATTGGGAAGGGGGGTGCGTGCATTGTTCATTTTCTGGATGAGGGGTTAGCAGGATGAGAGGGTGCGGGTCAGTCCATATGCCAAGAAATCCAGAGTCTAGAGTGGCTCAGACTCAGGCCTTTTCTCAGAAATAGGCAGAGAGAGGAGCTGGCTTTGGTCACCACAAAGCTAACTGGCACCTCAGTAGTCACGACATAAGGTTCCCAGAATGAATTGAATTGCAGGAGCCAGCACGCCTGCAGCCCTGAGCCCTCAGACCTCAGCCCCAGGTGTGTACCTATTGCAGGAGAGATTTATTCCCTGCTTTCAAGGAGACAAACAGGAGGTGGAAAGTGTCTGTCTTGCGTGGGTCTTTTCTTCAGTAACATTAATTTAAAATAATCAATATATCTTTAAGAGATATTTTGAAGTGACCTGCCATGGGCCCTAACAATACATACATACCCTAACCCTAACCCTGACCCCGAGGCTGACCAGAACCTGGACCCAGACCCTGACCCTGACCCTGACCCCCAACCCCTAACCCTCAACTGTAAAGAGTACCCCTAAACATTAACCCTAACCCTCACCCCCTATTCCCTCATCTTCCTACCCCCCAACCAAAACTTTTCGCTGCATACTCTAGCCATAAACCCTAACCTCATTACAGCCGGTCTGCTCCCACACTACCTGCAGCCAGAGTCTTAGTTCTCTGAACCACCTACGGCATCCACAGTGTAATCCAATCACATAAGTGTATAACAAAAACAAAAAAGAGCAATAAAACTTCAAAAATGGACGTAAGAATCTTCCACAATAGTGGTATGAAACGACACCCCACTGAAAAGATTTTGCACCACTAACAAATGTCTCTACAACAGAAATTCCACATCATTAACATTTAAACCAAGAAATGTAATAAATTATTAAATAGAACCAACCAATGTAATACATGACAATAATTGTGAGAAGTTAAAACACATGATTAGGGACCTCCCTGGTGTCATAGTGGATAAGACTCCACATTTCCAATGCAGGGGGCCTGGGTTCAATCCCTGGTCAGGGAACTAGATCCCACATGCATGTGCAACTAAGAGTTCGCATGACACAACTAAGGAGCCCGTGGTCCACAACGAAGGAGTTGTCGAGCCGCAACTAGGGAGGCTGCCTGCCACAACTAAGGAGCCCACATGCTGCAACTAAGGAGCCAGAGAGCCAAAACTAAGGAGCCCACCTGCCGCAACTAAGACCCGGTGCAACCAAATAAATAAGTATTTTTTTAAAAACATGATTATATCACTAGATGAAGGAAAAACTCTAAACAAATTCCAGTCCTATTTTATGATATAAACACTCACAAAAGTAGGAGTAAAAGCACATTTTTTCACAATGATGGGGAGCATTGTGCAAACCATGCAGCAAATGTCATGTTCATTATTGAAGACTGAAAGGTTTACTTCTGAACATCAGAAACAAGGTCAGGATGGTGCCTTTAACCACTGCTGCTCAATGTTGTACTGGAAGTTCTACCCAAATCCATGAGGAAAGACATAAAAGGGATCCAGATATGAAAGTAGAAATTAAAACCAAGTCTTTTCACTATACAGTTGACATCATCTGTATATATATAAGTTTAAAGCATAAATAATTTCAGGGCTTCCCTGGTGGCGCAGTGGTTGAGAGTCCGCCTGCTGATGCAGGGGACATGGGTTCGTGCCCCAGTCCGGGAAGATCCAACATGCCGCGGAGCGGCTGGGCCCATGAGCTATGGCCGCTGAGCCTGCGCGTCCGGAGGCTGTGTTCCGCAACAGGAGAGGCCACAGCAGTGAGAGGCCTGCGTACCGCAAAAAAAAAATAATAATAATAATAATTTCAGCTAGCCAACTAATTCACAAAATAACAAGACAAAATATCAATACACAAAAAGCTATTTACTTCTTTTTTAAAGATTTATTTTTTATTTATTTATTTATTTTTGGCTGCATCGGGTCTTAGTTGCAGCACACGTTACCTTCGTTGCGGTGCACAGCCTTGTCTGTAGTTGTGGCACGCGGGTTTTCTCTCTCTAGTTGTGGCATGTGGGTTTTCTCTCTCTAGTTGTAGGACACGGGTTCCAGAGCACGTGGACTCTGGAGTTCGCAGCACGCAGGCTCTCTAGTTGAGGTGCGAGAGCTCAGTAGCTGTGGCACGGGCTTAGTTGCCCCGAGGCATGTGGGATCCTAGTTCCCTGACCAGGGATCAAACCAGCGTCCCCTGCATTGCAAGGTGGATTCTTTACCACTGGACCACCAGGGAAGTCCCTCTACTTACTTTTATAAACTACCAGTTAATAAACTCGGAAGGAATTTAAGAAGGGAGCTCCATTTTAAATAATGTCAATATGATTAGAATATTTAGGAATAGCTTTAATCAAGGTTCAAGACTGGTACCCAGAAAATGAAAAAACATGGCTGAAATAAATGAAAGAAAACCTAAATAGATACAAAGCCATCTCCCGGTGATGGGAAAACTTAATATTGTTAATATGGCAATAATGCACAAAGAGATCTAGAGTCAAGGTGATCTCAGTGAAAATTTGGGAAGCAATACACAAGCTGATTATAACATTCATATGGATTTTCTAGGGACCCCTGAAAAGCAAAAACAAACTTGAAGAGTAAAATCAAAGTTGGAGGCACACATTTGCCAATTTAAAATCTCAGTACAAAGCAACAGTAAATGAAACACTGTGATACTAGCATAAAGATATACATATAAATGAAACTGGATAAACAACCCCCAAATAAACCCATCCTGCTAGAATAATTTTTGACATAGGCAGACAACATTCAATTAAGGAAAGAATGGTCTTTTCAACAAATGGTGCTAGGCAACTGACTATCCACGTGCACAGGAATGAAATTTGACCCTTGCCACCATAAAGACACTTAAAATAAATAAAAGTCAATCAGCCCTTCATATTCGTGGGTTCTACAACCATGAATTCAAACAATTATGGATATAAAATATTGCAGAAAACAATTCCAAAGGTTCCAAAGTGTACATACTGAATTTCACTTCCAGTTAGTTCTTTAGATAGCATCTACATTATATTAGGTATTATGACTAATCTAGAGATAATTTAAAGTATACAGGAGAATGTGCACGAACGATACATGCAAATACTACACATGAACATCTGTGGATTTTGGTATCCACGGGGCACATCTGGAACCATTCCTCAAGAAATACTGAAGAATAACTATATCAAATCTCAAAGGAAACAAGGCTATAAGTGTTCATGACCTTGGGTTTCGCTAAGGTTTCTTAGATCTGACACCAGGAGATAATCAATGAAAGGAAAAATAAATGCAATTCCTCAAAATTAAAAACTTTTGTGCATCAAAAGACACTATCCATAAAGTGCAAAGAAAATAAAAATAGAAAATACTGACACATTATATATGTGATAAAACACTGCCATCCAGAATATATCAAGAACTGTTACAACTGATCAACAGAAAGACAAACAAGCCCATATTTTAAATGAATAAAGGACTTGAATAGACCTTTCCCTAGATGAGATACAAGCACAGGCAAAGATGTCAAACGTTTTCCAGGCAAGATAGTACACGTGATGTGAGTCCACGGGCAATTATTAGAGGGTGGTTCCCTATATAACTTCAGGGTGTTTGGATGAGGATAATACAATGACAAGTGCCCTTGACCAGTGAAGCAGTATGTGATGAATAATTGTAAGTCTATTAGGAACACACAGATTGAGCTGGTTATAATTATTCCTCATAAAAATTATATAAGCATTAGGTACACTGTGTAGTATGTTAATGGGTTTAGAATTATAATTCATGGTATACCTCACGCACCAATTGCAGTAGCATACCTGAAAGACCTCTAGATTTCTCAATGGAAACTTCTACCTGCACTTTTGGCAATCAGAGCTCTAACCCATTCAGGGGTATTTTTACTATAAAAGCTAACCTGCATGATAATCAAGTGAAAACACTGGATGAAGACTTAGATAATGTTTGAGCTCAGTACTGAATTATTAAAAAGTAGTAAGTCTTGGGCTTCCCTGGTGGCGCAGTGGTTGGGAGTCTGCGTGCCGATGCAGGGGACACGGGTTCATGCCCCGGTCCGGGAAGATCCCACGTGCCGCGGAGCGGCTGGGCCCAGGAGCCATGGCCGCTGAGCCTGCGCGTCCGGAGCCTCTGCTCCGCAACGGGAGAGGCCACAACAGTGAGAGGCCCGCGTACCGCAAAAAAAAAAAAAAAAAAAAAAAGGTAAAAAGTAGTAAGTCTTTAGGTAGATGGAATGAGCTGATGAGGAGTATTTTTAGAGGCAGTAAAGACGCTGACAGTCAAAGAAGGTTAATGAAAAGTTAAGGCTATTGTCATTAAATTGGTTAAAAAGAAATAGAATAATAAAACTAATTAGCAAATTGTAAGTTGTATTAATTCAAATTGTATTATTTCTGGACAATTATGCCAGTGGTATTAATATAACAGCTTGAATAATAATTTTTTAAATTGAGAAAGGTTGAGATTGTATACATAATTGAGGCCATAAGTGTTTGTTGTTTTTTTTTTAACATCTTTATTGGAGTATAATTGCTTTACAATGGTGTGTTAGTTTCGCTGTATAACAAAGTGAATCAGCTATATGTATACATATATCCCCATATCCCCTCCCTCTTGTGTCTCCCTCCCACCCTCCCTATCCCACCCCTCTAGGTGGTCACAAAGCACCGAGCTGATTTCCCCGTGCTATGCGGCTGCTTCCCACTAGCTATCTATTTTACATTTGGTAGTGTGTATATGTCCATGTCACTCTCTCACTTCATCCCAGCTTACCCTTCCTCCTCCCCATATCATCAAGTCCATTCTCTACATCTGCATCTTTACTCCTGTCCTGCCCCTATGCCATAGGTGTTTGATACTATTACTGAAAGGGATAAAAGTACCGCAGTCTCACAAACAACAAATACTACTAAGATGATGGGTATTAAGCTAGCTTGAGTGAAATAAGTGTTAAGAATTATTAGAGTTGCTATAATGAATGAGGATAATATTATTCCCTCTAGGCATAGTAGGAAGGGTGTTAACTAGAATCAGTACATTAATAGCCCTAAGAGGGAAACTGAAAGGACAGAAGAATATTTATGTATACTAAAGGAGTTTAGTAACTATAGATTTAATCAAATGTAATGACTCAAAATTGTATGTTTTAATTTAAACTAATTATCGTATTTGGAACCCTCTAACCTCTTTTGTCTTCACTTGTAGGCTACACTTATTGCTAACAGTGAAATTAGGATTAGAGCTATAATTAGTGTTGTTATTAGATTTGTTTCTTTGGGATGCTACAGGCAGAGGCAAAGGGAGGGCAATTTCAACATCACAGAGGAAAAAAATAACAGCCACTTTAAAAAATTTTATGGAATAAGATAGGCATGGTGATCCTATAGGGCCAGACATTCGTACGGACTTGATTTTTCTGTCTCTTTACTTCAGGAAATCAGAATGTAAAAAACACAAGTAATGAAACTAGTAATATATTCATAAATAATGCTAATAATAGAAAGTTGATTATTCTTTTTCTGATTCTATCAAAACTATTTGACTGGAAGTCAATTTTAGTAATTATTACTAAAAGAATAAGACCCTCATCAATAAGTGGAGATGTACAGGAACAGCCATAATACATCTAAGAAGTGTCAATATCACACAGCAGCTTCAAAGCCGAAACGATGATCAGAGATACAGTGAAATTTTAGTTCATGTAAAAAGCAGATAATTAGGAAACAAGAGCCAATGATCATGCATAGGCCATGGAAGCCTGTATACTCCATCTGAGACTGGAAAAGGTGCTTTGTAATGTTCTGAGGCTTGCAGGAGTGTAAAGTGAACTCCTACACAGATTGCAATAAAAACTGTTTGAAGTATATTCTTACAATTTCCATCTACCAGGCTGTGGTGAGCTCAAGGACAGTCAAAACTTAAGTTTTCATAATCTGTGTATTTCTAGCTTCAGTATCATTGATGGCCTATAGCTTCTACGGTTAGGGAAGGGTTATTAATGTCATTTATTATGTAAAAAATTCATAATGATGGTAGGATAATTAAGATTAGAATGATGGCTGGTAGAATGATTTAAATTGTTTCTACTTCTTATGCATCTATTGTATGTGTATGAGTCAGTTTAGCTGTCAATATTAGAGAAATAATATAGAGAACTAGAAAACTTATCAAAAAAGGATGATGAACGGGTGATCATGAAAATGTAAAGTTCTTTCATAATACGTGATGTTGCGTTGTGAAGCCTCGTTGAAATGGATATGCTACAGAGATATGCAGGATTTTCACCTCTGATTTAACTTTGATAAAGTTATGTGATTTTTTACTAACATCTCACATATTGGAAAAGACATAATGGTTACGGTGTTGGCTTTAAACCAGTTGAAGAGGTTTTGATTCCTTCCTTTCTTATTTTAAATTTGCATAAATACACCCCCCAAACATAGGATATGGTTGAGGGCATCCGTGTAATTATTCTAGATTAGTGACAGTTACCTATACTGCTGAGATTTCTTCTTTGGATCCAAATGCTTCTCAAATCAAGAAAAGTGTTAGCATAACTGCTGTTAGTTACATGAGTGAGCCTATAAATACAAAGATATTTCACTTTGTGTATACATCAGAGCAGTCGGAAATAACTCGGGGGCATCCACGAAAAGCCAAAAAGTGCTGCGGGAAGAAAGTCATATTTACTCCTACAAATATAATCATGCACTGAACTTTGTGCGTGTTGTGTTAAGTGTATAGCCTGAGGATAGTAGAGATCAGTGTACGGTTCACGGACTGCTGGCATCAGCTTCTACTGATGACAGGAGTAGGAGTAAGAATGTTGGAAGAACTAGTCAAAAGCTTCTATTATGTAGTCAAGGAAATGCTACATTGGGTACTCCAATTATTAGTGGGACAAATCAGTTTCCAAGTCCTCCAATTATAATGGGCATAACTAAAAACATGAT
Source organism: Grampus griseus (assembly GCF_964374135.1). Taxonomy (NCBI): domain Eukaryota; kingdom Metazoa; phylum Chordata; class Mammalia; order Artiodactyla; family Delphinidae; genus Grampus; species Grampus griseus. Next base: position 1,409,805 of record NW_028133393.1, on the reverse strand, counting down.
TACAAATGCATGGCATGTTATGACGACACTGTAAATTCGTTCGTCTTCAGGTACTGCTTCAGGTTCGCCTACTACAGCATGGAGGAATGGATGCAAAGCGGTGTCTACTATTCCAGCTCAAGCACCACATAGTAAATATAAAGTGCTGATCTTCGTGATTTGTTCAGAATAATCAGCAGTGTGTCAACATACGTAAAATGGCTGAGCAAGCCTGGGAATGTAAATCTAAAGACAGGTTGTGCCCTCTTTTTGCCAAGCCCTGTGGTGAATTGCAAATCCAAAAAAAAAAAATCACCTTCAACGTTGCCAATCCTTCTCCCACCTTTTCCTTCCGGATGGCGGGAGAAACAGATTGATGCCAGTTGACTAGAGGATTTACCTGTCAACAAAAAGTGTGTGGGATGGAAGCACATCAATACAGTAAGCATTTAACTTAAACTGATTTGCATTCAATTGGTATAGAGTTCTGTAATCCTTATTTTAAGGAATTAAGTAAATTATACTTCCTTACACCTTCTAAATCTCTTGGTCTATATTAACCCAAGTTCCTAGTCCAGCACTGATCGAATGGGTGTTAAGGGTAGTAATAATGTGGCTATTAGGATTAGTAATGATAGGAAGTTTATTTACTTTGTATGTTCGAATTCTCATTTTATGTTTCTGTTGTTTATCAATGAAAGTATAGTTACTGGTGTGGAGGATTTTAGCCACATGTATAAACATATGTTGAGCAGTGCTATGATGACTGTTAGTGTTGGGAGAATATTATCTTTTAAATTATGTTTTTCATATATTTTTTCATATTTATAGAGCTATTATTTTTCAGATTCTTTTCCATTATAGATTATTACAAGATATTGAATAGAGTTCCCTGTATTATACAGTAGGTCCTTGTTGTTTATTTTATATATAGTAATACGATCTTAATCCCAAACTCCTAATTTATCCCTCCCCACCTTTTCCCTTTGGAAACCATAAGTTTGTTTTCTATGTCTGTGAGTCTGTTTCTGTTTTGTAAATAAGTTCATTTGTATCAAATTTTTTACATTCCACATATGAGTGAAATCATATTACATTTGTCATTCTATCTGACTTACTTCATTTAGTATAATCTCTAGTTCCATCCATGTTGCTACAAATGGTATTATTTCTATTTTATGGCTGAGTAATATTCCAGTGTGTGTGCGTGCGTGTGTGTGCATGTGTATGTGTGTGTGTGTCTGTGTGTGTGTATGTATATCACATCTTCTTTATCCATTCATCTGTCGATGGACATTTAGGTTGCTTCCACATCTTGGCTATTGTAAATAGTGCTGCTATGAACACTGGGGCGCATGTATCTTTTTGAATTAGGTTTTTGCCTTTTCCAGATATATGCCGAGGAGTGGGATTGCTGGATCATATGGTAACTCTATTTTCAGTTGTTTTAGGAACCTCCATACTGTTCTCCATAGTGGCTGTACCAATTTACATGCCCAGTAACAGGGTAGGAGGGTTCCTGTTGCTCCTGCATTTAGTACTTGTAGACTTTTAGTGATGACCATTCTGACTGGCATGAGGTGGCACCTCACTGACATTTATTTTTGCTTTTGTTCAGAGTAAATGGCAGAACTATGGGTTGTCCTTATAAGCCTTACATATCTAAGTAATTGGTACAGTTAGGAGGCTAGCTTGCAGTTAACTAACTTTGGGTTGGAGAAGTGAGGGCAATATGACTGTTAGATAAGTTAACTAAATCTTATATAGTTATATGTTGGCCTTGTTTTAGGAGTCTGGCAGGTTGTTGATGGCATACAAAGTATGAGATTTAGCAGGAGGTAAGAGGGTTTGATTAAGCAAGCTATTTACCTGAAATGTGCATGTGCACTTATGTGTGTAATTGCTCTATGTTCTGTGACCACTGACTCAATGACACGTTATGGTTGAATGATGCTGGTAAATAATACTCAATTTAATTTCAGCTACAAGTTGCTTGACTGTGTTAAGGCCACTGATGCCCATAGCTGAGTCACAGCACCCCCCAAAATTAAAAAATTCCAAATGCATGAAACCAGTTATGTGTGAGCATGGCCTGATTAGTCACGAGTCCATTGTGACGTCCTATTTAAGGGGAAAGAGTAGGTGCTATGGCCCTGAAGGTGAGATGAACCTGAAGTAAGAACAAGATGCCAGATATAGTTCATTTATAGAAATCTGTATGGTTCATGGGCCAGAAATGCAGACAGGCACATTTTGGGGCAAGTTGATGGTTTCTCGTGGCTTCATCATTAAGTCCTAGTTATCAGCAATGATAAGCATGTTGACTGGAAATGATTTGACAATGTATTATGTATGATTAATACACATATGTACTATATAGTATTAATCACTTCAGTCACCCCTGTAAAAACTCACAGAGGCTGGAATCTGGTGTGCACTGAAACGTTTAATGTGTTATATAACATCAGTACACTGATGTACATGCTTATACACATGAGATAATTCACAATTACACATATTATGTATTATATATGATAAAGCATATGTATTGTACTTATATATGTGAAGGGCATATAATTCTCAAATTACATAGTAATGTTAGTTTTTATGATGTCAATTTTTAATACTTATATATAGCACTCAACAATAGTGTTTATGTCCCCTAAGCAAATTGTTCAGGGAATAGTTTAAGCAGAAATTCAGCTTTGGGTGCTGATGAGAGAGCTGGAGCTTCTTCCTTGAGTCTTAGGGAGAAATGTTGCTGTTTCTAAAAAAGACTCTTGATTTTAGGAGGTTATTTTCAACAACACTTATTAGTGGTATGAGGACAAGAATTAGAAGAAAGTATAGAATAGATGCTAGTTGTCTGATGATAATAAATAGGTGATCAATGGATTGCCTTCCAATACATGTAAGTTTAATAGGCCCACTACTAGGAATTCAAATAAACATTAGCTAAGAGGTCAGAATGTTATACTTTATTGTTTTGCTGTATGAAGTATTGGAACATAGCTAAAATCATGATTGAGAAGATTAATACACCTCCTATTCACTGTGAATGGATTGCAGAATTGCACATGCAAATTAAAACTATCATTCTGGTTTCATGTGAGGGGGAATACTGAAGGGCTTAGCCGGAGTATAATTTACTGGGTCTCCTAGAAGGTCAGATGAGACTACTACTAGTATTAGTAAGATTATTAATAAGAATAAAGCAACCAAGATATCCTTTATTTTGTAGTATGGATGAAATGAGATTTTGCCCATACTGGATGAGATCCCTGTTGGATTATTAGAGTCTATTTCATGAAGGAATAATAAGTAAACAACTGTTAAAGCTGCAATTAAAAATGGGAGAGTAAAGTGGAAGGCGAAGAATCAGGTAAGGGTGGTTTTATCAACTGAGAATTCTCCTTTGACTCCTCTGACTACATTAGTGCCAATGTAAGGAATTGCTAAAAGGAAATTTGTATGACTGTTTTTCCTCAAAAGGACATTTAGCCTCATGGTAAGAGGTAACCTATAAATGCTATGGCTATTAATAAAACAGTAATATGATTCTGATGTTTCATGTTTCTAAGAAGGCGTAAGATCCACAATGCAGGCCTCACGCTACATGAATAAATAAGCAATTAAAGAATATAGACCAGTCCCTCCCATCAGGAAACTTGCACAAGCCTCTTAGATAGCCTCATACACCAGAGGGCAGATAGCAGAAACAAGAAGAACTACAATCCTGCAGTCTGTGGAATGAAAACCACATTCACAGAAATATAGACAAGATGAAAAGGCAGAGGGCTATGTACCAGATGAAGGAACAAGATAAAACCCCAGAAAAACAACTAAATGAAGTGGAGATAGGCAACCTTCCAGAAAAAGAATAAAGATTAATGATAGTGAAGATGATCCAGGACCTCGGAAAAAGAATGGAGGCAAAGATCGAGAAGATGCAAGAAATGTATAATAAAGACCTAGAAGAATTAAAGAACAAACAAACAGAGATGAACAATACAATAACTGAAATGAAAACTACACTAGAAGGAATCGATAGCAGAATAACTGAGGCAGAAGAACGGATAAGTGACCTGGAAGACAGAATGGTGGAATTCACTGCTGCGGAACAGAATAAAGAATAAAGAATGAAAAAAATGAAGACAGCCTAAGACACCTTTGGGACAACATTAAATGCAACAACATTTGCAATATAGGGGTCCCAGAAGGAGAGGAGAAGAGAAAGGACCCAAGAAAATATATGAAGAGGTTATAGTCGAAAACTTCCCTAACATGGGAAAGGAAATAGCCACCCAAGTCCAGGAAGTGCAGAGAGTCCCATACAGGAGAAACACACCGAGACACATAGTAATCAAATTGGAAAAAATTAAAGACAAAGAAAAATTATTGAAAGCAGCAAGGGAAAACGACAAATAACATACAAGGGAACTCCCATAAGGTTAACAGCTGACTTCTCAGCAGAAATTCTACAAGCCAGAAGGGAGTGGCATGATATATTTAAAATGATAAAAGGGAAGAAGCTACAACCAAGATTACTCTACCCAGCAAGGATCTCATTCAGATTTGACGGAGAAATTCAAAGCTTTACAGAGAAGCAAAACCTAAAAGAATTCAGCACCACCAAACCAGCTCTACAACAAATGCTAAAGGAACTTCTCTAAGTGGGAAACACAAGAGAACAAAAGGACCTAAAAAACAAACCTAAAACAATTAAGAAAATGGGAATAGGAACATACATATCGATAATTACCTTAAACGTGAATGGATTAAATGCTCCAACCAAAAGACACAGGCTCGCTGAATGGATACAAAAAACAAGACCCATATATATGTTGTCTACAAGCGAGCCACTTCAGATCTAGGGACACATACAGACTGAAAGTGAGGGGATGGAAAAAGATATTCCATGCAAATGGAAATCAAAAGAAAGCTGGAGTAGCAATACTCATATCAGATAAAATAGACTTTAAAATAAAGAATGTTATAAGAGACAAGGAAGGACACTACATAATGATCAAGGGATCAATCCAAGAAGAAGATAAAACAATTATAAATATACATGCACCCAACATAGGAGCACCTCAATACATAAGGCAACTGCTAACAACTATAAAAGAGTAACACAGTAACACAACAATAGTGGGGGACTTTAACACCTCACTTACACCAATGGACAGATCATCCAAACAGAAAATTAAGAAGGAAACACAAGCTTTAAATGACACAATAGACCAGATAGATTTAATTGATATTTATAGGACATTCCACCCAAAAACAGCAGATTACACTTTCTCCTCAAGTGCACACCGAACATTCTGCAGGATATATCGCACCTTGGGTCACAGATAAAGCCTCAGTAAATTTAAGAAAATTGAAATCATATCAAGCATCTTTTCTGACCACAGCGCTATGAGATTAGAAATCAATTACAGGGAAAAAAACACAAAAAACACAAACACATGGAGGCTGAACAACATGTTACTAAATAACCAAGAGATCACTGAAGAAATCAAAGAGGAAATCAAAAAATACCTAGAGACAAATGACAATGAAAACATGATGATCCAATACCTATGGGATGCAGCAAAAGCAGTTCTAAGAGGGAAGTTTATAGCAACACAATTCTACCTCAAGAAACAACAAACATCTCAAATAAACAATCTAACTTTACACCTAAAGGAACTAGAGAAAGAAGAACAAACAAAACCCAAAGTTAGTAGAAGGAAAGAAATCATAAAGATCAGAGCAGAAATAAATAAAATAGAAACAAAGAAAACAATAGGAAAGATCAATAAAACTAAAAGCTGGTTCTTTCAGAAGATAAACAAAATTGATAAAACATTAGCCAGACTCATCAAGAAAAAGAGGGAGAGGACTCAAGTCAATAAAATTAGAAATGAAAAAGGAGACCTTACAACAGATACCACAGAAATACAAAGCATCCTAAGAGACTACTACAAGCAACGCTATGCCAATAAAACAGACAACATGAAAGAAATGGACAAATTCTTAGAAAGGTATAACCTTCTAAGACTGAACCAGGAAGAAATAGAAAATATGAACAGACCAATCACCAGTAATGAAATTGAAACTGTGATTTAAAATTTTCCAACAAACCAAAGTCCAGGACCAGATGGCTTCACAGGTGAATTCTATCAAACATTTAGAGAACAGATAACACCCATCCTTCTCAAACTCTTTGAAAAAATTGCAGAGGAAGGAACACTCCCAAACTCATTCTATGAGGCCACCATCACACTGATCCCAAAACCAGACAAAGATACTACAAAAAAAAAATTACAAACCAATATCACTGATGAATATAGATGCAAAAATCCTCAACAAAATACTAGCAAACAGAATCCAACAACACATTAAAAAGATCATACACCATGTTCAAGTGGGATTTATCCCAGGGGTGCAAGGATTCTTCAGTATACTCAAGTCAATCAATGTGATACACCATATTAGCAAATTGAAGAAGAAAAGCTATATGATCATCTCAATAGATGCCGAAAAAGCTTTTGACAAAATTCAACACCCATTTATGATAAAAACTCTCCAGAAAGTGGGCATAGAAGGAACCTACCTCAACATAATAAAGGCCATATACAACAAACCCACAGCAAACATCATTCTCAATGTTGAAAAACTGAAAGCATTTCCTCTAAGATCAGGAACAAGACAAGGTTGCCCACTCTCACCACTCTTATTCAACATACTTTTGGAAGTTTTAGCCATGGCAATCAGAGAAGAAAAAGAAATAAAAAGAATACAATTTTGAAAACAAGAAATAAAACTGTCACTGTTTGCAGATGACATGATACTATACATAGAGAATCCTAAAGATGCCACCAGAAAACTACTAGAGCTAATCAATGAATTTGGTAAAGTTGCAGGATACAACTTTCTGTAATGCACAGAAATCTCTTGCATTCCTATACACTAATGATGAAAAATCTGAAAGAGAAATTAAGGAAACACTCCCATTTACCATTGCAATAAAAAGAATAAAATACCTAGGAATAAACCTACCAATTACCAGTGACATTTTTTACAGAACTAGAACAAAAAATCTTAAAATTTGTATGGAGATACAAAAGACCCGAATAGCCAAGGCAGTCTTGAGGAATAAAAAAAGGAGCTGGAGGAATCAGATTCCCTGACTTCAGACTATACTACAAAGCGACAGTAACCAAGACAATATGGTACTGGAACAAAAACAGAAATATAGATCAATGGAACAGGATAGAAAGCCCAGAGATAACCCACGCACCTATGGTCAACTAATCTATAACAAAGGAGGCAAGGATATACAATGGAGAAAAGACAGTCTCTTCAATAAGTGATGCTGGGAGAACTGGACATCTACATGTAAAAAATGAAATTAGAACACTCCCTAACACTATACACAAAAATAAACTCAAAATGGATTAAAGACCTAAGTAAGACTGGACACTATAAAACTCTTAGAGGAAAACTTAGGAAGAACACTCTTTAACATAAATCACGGCAAGATCTTTTTTGATCCACCTCCTAGAGTAATGGAAATAAAAACAAATGGGACCTAATGAAACTTAAACGCTTTAGGACAGCAAAGCAAACTACAAACAAGACGAAAAGACAACCCTCAGAATGGGAGAAAATATTTGCAAATGAATCAATGGACAAAGGATTAATCTCCAAAATATATAAACAGCTCATGCAGCTCAACATTAAAAAAAAAACAAACAACCCAATCCAACAATGGGCAGAAGACCTAAGTAGACATTTCTCCAAAGAAGACATTCAGATGGCCAAGAAGCACATGAAAAGCTGCTCAACATCACTAGTTATTAGAGAAATGCAAATCAAAACTACAATGAGGTATCACCTCAAGCCAGTTAGAATGGGCATCATCAGAAAATCTACAAACAACAAATGCTGGAGAGGGTGTGGAGAAAAGGGAACCCTCTTGCACTGTTGGTGGAAATGTAAATTGATACAGCCACTATGGAGGTTCCTTAAAAAACTAAAAATAGAATTACCATATGACCCAGCAATCTGACTACTGGGCATATACCCAGAGAAAACCATAATTCAAAAAGACACATGCACCCCAATGTTCACTGCAGCACTATTTACAATAGCCAGGACATGGAAGCTACCTAAATGCCCATCAACAGACAAATGGATAAAGAAGATGTGGTACATATATACAATGGAATATTACTCAGCCATAAAAAGGAACAAAACTGGGTCATTTGTAGAGTCATGGATGGATCTAGACACTGTCATACAGATTGAAGTAAGTCAGAAAGAGAAAAACAAAAATCGTATATTAATGCATATATGTGGAACCTAGAAAAATGGTACAGATGAACCAGTTTGCAGGGCAGAAATTGAGACACAGATGTAGAGAACAATTGTATGGACCCCAAGAGGGGAAAGCTGGGAGGAGGATGAATTGGGAGATTGGGATTGACATATATACACTAATATGTATTAAATGGTTAACTAATACGAACCTGCTGTATAAAAAATATATATAAAATAAAATTCAAAAAAAAGAATATAGAAGCTCTGTTTTCATGAAACTATCAAATAATTCATAGGTTGTTTACATCTTGTTACATACGAGTTATGGATTAGAAGACAGTTATTGTACCTGATGTGTATTGCTAGAAATAAACCTGTTATGATTTGCAAAATTAAACAAATACAAAGCAAAGAATGGGCATTTCATTGTGCTGAGATATTTGATGGGACTGGTAGATCAATAAATGCACTGTTAATGATTTTGATTACTGTGTGGAATCTTCAAATGTTGATCACTAGTGTTCTTATAGTTGAAAAACAACGATGATTTTTCATTACATTGGCATGGTTCCATTCCGTGTAAGAATAATGATGACATACATAGTATTTTAAGTACTATTTTTGTTGTTAGTTTTATAAGGTTTTTCTTCCAAACCTTCACAGATTTGTAGTGGGTTTGGGTTTATTTCCATGGTAGAACTGGTTGTATTATTGCAATGAATTTTGATGGATCATTTTTGGGCTTAATGGTTTTTAAAATTTATTTAGGGTGACTGTTAATAGTTTTTGGTTATGCGACAGCTATGGCTACAAATCAGTATCCTGAGGTTTGAGTTTCTAATAAAATTATCTTAGGTATACTTCTTTTGTGTTGTTATGGAAATACTAATTAAAACTGCAATGCAATATTTAGTCACATTCACTAAATGATTATAATCAAGAACCAATAAATATATTAGCAACAATGTTGAGAAATTGGGACCCTTATGGTTTGCTTGTGGAAATGGAAAACGGTACAGACTATATGTACAACAGTTTGGCATTTTCTCAAAAAGATGAAAATATAATTACCGTTTATTTCAAAAACTCCAATCCTAGATATATACGTCAATGAACTGAAAACAGGTGTTCAAACAAGAACTGGTACACAAATATTCATAGCAACATTATTCACAATAGCCCAAAAGGTAGAAACCATACAAAATTCCATCAGTGGATGAATGGATATGAAAAATAGGGTAGATTCAAAGACTTCCATTTTTCTGCTCTATAAAAAATAAAGTGAAATGGTGCAGCCACTGTGGAAAATATTATAGCAAAAACTTAAACGTGAAATTAACATATGATATGTCAATTCCACTTCGGGGTGTATACCCAAAAGGTTTGAAAGCAGGGACTGAAACACATATTTGTACACTCATATTCATACCAGTACTATTCATACTGGTCAAAGATGGAAGGAATCCAAGTGTCCACGGATAGATGATTCCATAAACAAGCTGTGGTATATACACAATGGAATATGATCCAGCCTTTAAACTTAAGGTATGATACAATGTGGATGAACCTTAAAGTCATTATGTTAACTGAAACAAACCAGACCAAAAAGGTACAAACATGCTATGATTCCACTAGTATGAGATATCCAAATAAGTCAAATTCAAAGAAAGAAAGTAGAATGTGATTCCCAGGGGTTGAAGAGAGTTGGTGTTTAATGGATGTAAATGTGGTTAATGTCATAGAACTATATACTTAAAGTGGCTTAAATGGTAAACATTATGTTGTATGGATTTAATCACAATGACAAATATGAATGAAGTACTGATACATGCTACAACATGAATGAACACTGAAAACATCCTAAGAGAAAGAAGCCATACAGCAAAGACCACCCAGATCGTATTCATTTACGCACTTGAAATCCATCAAGGTTTTATAAATAAGGGAAAGTCTCAAGAACTGTTCCAGAAAAAGTAAACTGGATCAGAATAGAAAACCACATTTCCATATAGTTGGGGCAAGTGGTGAAAGTTGAACAGGGCCTGTGGATGGGATTATAAAGTGAAAAACATAATAATTCCTCATTTGGCAGTGGTCTACTGGGAGAGTGTCTCTGTTTGAGGTCGAACACACTGGAGGTTTTCATTTAGATTGGCAGATGTGGAAAATCAATGATGACTGAGGAATCTGAGCTTAGAGATAAAGTATACATTGTACTGTTACTGCAAGTTTTCTGTATCTCTGAAATTACTAGAAAGTAAGTAACTTTTCCAGACAACCATGTCAATACCGCACCTGAAAAGTAGAAAAAGACATCAGACTTCATTATAAGGGCCAAGCCCTAGCCAGATCCAATTCCCCCCAAATGATGAAGCTCATTGCTATATACATATACAACATATATGTACTATTAAAAAAGAATCTTTTTACATGAGATGATGTATGTTAACTAATTGTATTGTGGTAATCATTTCACAATATATGTATGACAAATCATAGGTCAATTATATCTCAATAAAACTGGAAAAGGTTACATCAGCTTTACAATAATGTCTTTCAAATATACATATATAGAGATAGATATAGATCTATATATATATGTGTATATATATATATATAGACCAAAATAAAATGGAAATACAGCTTAGCAAAACTTACAGGATGCAACAAAAACAGCTGTAATTAAGTTTATCATTATAAACACCTACAGTAAGAAAAAAAGATCAGAAATAAACAATCTAACTTTACCCTTAAAGGAAGTAGAAAAAAAAGCAAAAAACTAAGCACATATGAAGCAAAAGGAATGAAATATCAGAGCAGATATTAATAGAGACCATGAAAACAATAGAAAACATCCATGCAAAGTGTGATTTTTTTTTAAAAGATAAGCAAAATTGACAAACTTTTATCTATACTAAGAATAAAAGAGAATACTCAAATACACAAAATCAGAAATGAACGATGAGAAACTGCAACTGATACAACAGAAATACAACCTCATAAGTGACAAATATGAATAAGTATACTCCAACAAATTGGATAAACTAGAAGAAAGAAACAAATTCCTAGAAACCGACCAAGACAGAATCAAAACAAAATAGAAAATCTAAACAGATCAGTGATGAGTGAAGAGATTGTATCATTAATCAAAAACCTACAAACAGAAAAAGGTAAAGATGAGATGGCTTCACTGGGAAGTTCTACCAAACACTTAAATAAGAATTAATACAAATCTATCACAAACTCTTCCAAAAAAATTAAGAGGAGGAACATTCCCAAACTCATTTTATGGGTCCAACGTAACTTTGATACCAAACCTACATAAGCACACTACCAGAAAAAAAGAAAAAAAAAATGGGAAGTATCCCTGATGAATATAAATGCAAAAATTCTCAACAAAATACTAGCAAACCAAATTCAATGGTATACAAAAAGGATCATACACCATGCATGACCAAGTGGGATTTATCCCTGGGGTGCAAGGATGCTTCAATGTAAATTAAATAAAATATGTATATTAAAATATGTGATGCACCACATTAATAGAATAAAACATAAAAATCATATGGTAATTTCAATAGACACAGAAAAGGCACTTGACAAAATTGAACATCCTCCCAAAATTGGTTTAGAAAAATGTACCTCAACATAATGAAGGCCATAAAGAACAAATTCACAGCAAACATTATTCTCAATGGTGAAATTCTGAAAGATTTTCTGCTAAAAATAGGAAAAAAAACAAGCATGTCAATTCTCATCGCTCCTTTTCAATATGGTTCTGGAAGTCCTAGCCATTTCAACTAGGCAAGAAAAGGAAATAAAAGAAATCCAAATTGGAAAGGATGAAGTAAAACTGTCTCTGGTTGCATTTAATATCATCTTATATATGAAAAATCTTAAAGATTCCACCAAAAAAAATTATATCTAATAAACAAATTTAGTCAAGTTGCAGGATACAAAATCAATGTAGAAAAAACAGCTGTATTTTATTTTATTTATTTATTTATTTTTGGCTGAGTTGGGTCTTCACTGATGCGTACAGGCTTTCTCTAGTTGCTGTGAGTGGGGGCTACTCTTCATTGCGGCATGCAGGCTTCTCATTGCAGTGTTTTCTCTTGCTGCGGAGCACAGGCTCTAGGTGTGTGGGCTTCAGTAGTTGCAGCACGCAGGCTCAGAAGTTGGGGCACATGGGCCCTAGAGTGCATGGGCTTCAGGAGTTGCGGTACATGGCCTCAGTAGTTGTGGCTCACAGGCTCTAGAGTGCAGGCTCAGTAGTTGTGGTGCATGGGCTTAGTTGCTCCGTGGCATGTGGGATCTTCCCAGACCAGGGATTAAACCCATGTCCCCTGCATTGGCAGGCGGATTCTTAACCACTGTGCCACCAGGGAAGTATCAACAGCTGTGTTTTAATATACTAACCACAAACAATTTGAAAAAAGAAGTAAGGAAAACAATCATATTTACAATAGCCTCAAAAATAGATAAAACACTTAGGAATAAATTAAACCAAGTAGGTGAAAGATCTATAAAACTACAAGACCTTGATGAAAGAAACTTCAGAAGATACAAATAAATGGAAAGAGTGATCGTGGATTGGAAGAATTAATATTGTTAAAATGTCCATACTATACAAAGCCATCTATAGATTCAATGCAATTCCTATCAAAATTCCAATGACTTTTGCACAGAAATAAAGAAAACCACGCTAAAAGTTGTATGAAACCACAAAACACCCCTAATAACCAAATCAATCTGGAGAAAAAAGAACAAATCTATAGGCATCACAATTCCTGATTTCAAACTTTATTACAAAGCTATAGTAATCAAAACAGTATGATACTGGCAAAAAATAGAGACATAGACAAATGGAACAGAATCAAGAGCCCAGAAATAAACCAGCTCATACATGGTCAACAAATATTTGACAAGGGAGCCAAGAGATGCAATGGTAAAAGAATAGTTTCTTCAACAAATGTGCGGGAAAAACTGGAGAACTACAAGCAGAAGAATGAACTAAACCGCTTTCTTCTACCTCTCACAAAAATTAACTCCAAATGAGCTAAAGGCTTAAATGTAAGACCCCAAACTATTACTTCTTCTGTTACTTGAAGACAACCGAAGGAATAAACTCCTTGATATTGGTTTTTTTTTTATTAACATCTTTCTTGAGTATAGTTGCTTTACAATGGTGTGTTAGTTTCTGCTTTATAACAAAGTGAATCAGCTATACGTATACATATCTCCCCATATCTCCTCCCTCTTGCGTCTTTGATACTGGTTTTGACAAAGACTTTTTGGATATTTGTACCAAGGGTGCAAGTGACAAAAACCAAAATAAACAAGTGGAACTTGTTTCATACGAAATAAAAACTAAAATAACAAAAAAGCAAAAAACATTAAACTAAAAAACAACACTTCTACATAGCAAAATAAACAATCAGCAAATACAAAGGAAACCTACAGAATGGGAGAACATATGTGGAAACCATCTTTCTGATAAGGGCTTTATCCAAAATACATAAAGAATATATAAAGCTCAATGGCTAAAAAGATAAAAATCTGGGATAAAGACTTGAATAGACATTTCTCCAAAGAAGACATCCAAACGACAAACCGATACGTGAAAAGATGCTCATCTAAATATCAGGGAAGTGCGAATCAAAACCACAATGAGATATCACTTCATACCTGCTAGAATGCTTATGTGAAGAAAAAAGTGGAAGTTTACACTTCCACTTGGTGGAAGTGTAAACTGGTACAACCGTAGGAATCAAAAAGAATGGAATTGGAGCCTTATCTTACATCATTCACACAATTTACCTCAAAATGGATTAAATATTTAAATGTAGGACTTGAAACAATAAAAATCCTAAAAGAAAATATAGGAGTAAAGCTCCTTGACATTGGTCTTGACAATAATTATTTTTTGCATATGACCCCAAAATAACAGGCAACAAAAGGAGAACTAAACAAGTGGGACTATGTCAACCTAAAAACCTTCTGCACAGTAAAAGAAATAATCCAAAGAATGAAAAGGCAACATATGGAATGGGAGAAAATATTAACAAACCGTCTTATCATAAATGGTAATTATCAAAGTATATAAATAAATCACACAACAGCAAACAAACAAAAACAAATAATCTGATTAAAAATGGTTAAAAGATCTGATTAGACACTTTTCAAAAAATAGTACAAGTGTCCAACAGGTACATGAAAAGGTGTTCAGCATCATTCATCATCACAGAAATGCAAATCAAAACTGTAATGAGATACCACCTCATACCTGTTAGAATGGCTACAGTCAAAGAGACAAGAGATTACAATTGTTTGCAAGGATGTGGACAGAAGGAAATCCTTTTTGGTGAAAATGTAAATTACTACAGCCACTGTGAAAAACAGTATGGAGGTTCCTCAAAAAATTAAAAGTAGTCATTTTGTTGTCCCAGTACCATTTGTTGAAGAGACTATCATTTGCCCATTGAGTATGTGTGACTCCCTTCTCAAATATTACTTGACTTTATATGCAGGAGTTTATTTCTGGGCTCTCTATTCTGTTCCACTGACTATGTGACTATTTTCTTGCCAGTACCATACTGTCTTAATTACTGTATCTCTGTAATATAGTTTTAAATCAGGAAGTTTGATGCCTCCCAACTTGTCCTTTCTCAGGATTGCTTTGGCTATTTGGGGCCTTTCGTTTGATAAAGTTTAAGATTTTTTTTCTATATCTGTGAAAAATGTCATTAGAATTTTGATAGAGATTTAATTGAATCTATAGATGTGTACTATGGACATCTGAATGATATTAATTCTTCTGATCCATGGGCATAGTATATCTTTCTATTTTATTTTTTCTTCTTCAGTTTTTTTCATCAAAATCTTCAAGTGTTTATTGTACAATTATTTCCCTTCCTTGGTTAAATTTATTCCTAACTATTTTATTGGTTTTGATGTTATTGTGAATGGAGAAAGAATAGCATCTTCAACAAATGCTGTTGGGAAAATTGGAAAACCACACGCAGAAAAATGAAATTAGACCCTTATCTTATAGCACTCACAAATATTAATCAAAATGGATTAGAGACAAACATAAGGACTGATACCCTAAAACTCCTAGAAGGAAACATAGAGAAGAAGTGCCTTAACATTGGTCTTGGCAACGATCGTTTTGGACATGACCCTAAAAGCATAAGCAACAAAGGTAAAAAATCAGTAAGTGGATCTACATCTACCCAAAAACCCTTTGCACAGCAAAAGAAACAATCAACAAAATGTTAAGGGAGAATACAGAAAAAGGAGAATATGTTCTCAAAGCATATATTGGATAAAAGGTTAGTATCCAAAATCTGTTTATATTGAACTCATACAACTCAACAGCAAAAACAAACAAGCAAAAACAGCAAACAAAATCCAATTTAAAAATGGGCAGTAGAATTGAATACATACTTTTCCAAAGAAGACTTCTAAACGGTCAACAAGTACATGAAAAGATGCTCAACATCTCTAAAAAGTAGGGAAATACAAATCAAAACCACAATGAGGTATCATCTCACAGCTTTAGAATTACTATTATCAAGACAAGAGGTAAGTATTGGTGAGAGTATGGAAAAAAGGGAAACTTGTGTACTGTTGGTGGGGATATAAATAGTTTAGTCACTATGGAAAAACTAGAGGTTGCTCAAAAAATTAAATATAGGACCATATGCTGCAGCAATACCACATCCTGGTATACAGCAAAAGGAAATAAAAGCAAGGTATCAAAAGTATACCTGCACTCGCATGTTTATTGCATCCTTATTCACAACAGAGGAATCAATAAAGAAGATGTGGTGTTTACATACAATGGGATATTATTCAGCCTTAAGAAAGAAGGAAAAAAAAAAAGAAAGAAAGAAGAAAACCCTGCCATTTGAGACATCATGGATGAGCCTCGAGGGCATTATACTTAGTGAGATAAGCCAGACAAAGACAAATATTGTATATTACCTATATATGGACTCTAAAACCAAATCCTTAGCAACAGAGAGTAGAACGGTGCTTACCAGGGGGTGAGGGGTGGAGAAATTGGGGAGATGTTGTTAAAAGGCACAAACTTGATACTAGAAGATGAATAAGTTACGTAGACCTAACACGCAGCACAGTGATCACAAACGACAATACTGTTTTATATATCTCAAAATTGCTAAGATGCTGGATCATAAATGTTCTCACCAAAAATAAATTATAATTATGGGATGTGATATAGATGTTAAATAAAGCTATGGTGGTAATCAGATTGCAGCATATAAATGGTTCAGATCACACTGTAAACTTTAAAAAAATTAAAAGTAGAACTGTATAACCTTATATGTATGTGTATTCTAAAAGAGCCAAACTCTAAAAGAGAAACAGAGAATAGAACGGTTGTTGCCAGGGCCAGGGAAGTGGGGAAAATGAGGAGATGGTGGTCAGAGAGTATCAACTTCCAGTTATAAGATGAATAAGTTTTGGGAAATCCAACGTACATCATGGTGACTATAGTTAACAAAACTATTATATTCTTGAAAGGTGCTAAGAACGTAGATCTCAAATGTTCTCATCACACAAAAAATAAATAGTTAAATAACCTATGGTCATTGTTTCACAATATACAGGTTTATCAAATAACTATGTTGTACACTTTAAGCTGACAAAGTGTTATGTTAATTGTATCTCAATAAAGCCGGAAAAAATATTTCAAGACGGTGACAGCAGAGCATGAAAACAAGCACAGGCTTTTCTGAGCAAAGGACCCAGTGTGACAGCAAAAGTGTCACACCTGTGGGGCTGGCCCTTATTGAACCTGCAAAGACACACCTACAACCTGCCTGAGCTCCCACCTGGTTCACTATGGCAATCTCCTAATTGGCCCCCTGATTCTCCTTTTGCCCCTTCAGACCATTTGTGGGACAGCAGCCAGAGTAAGTCAGATGATGTCCCTCCTCTGCTTAAAACCCTTCCCTGGCATTTCACCCAGAGTAGAAGCCAAAGTCCTTTCAACGGCTGACAAGCCTGTTCACAACTCCCAGGACTCTGTCCCCTGCTCACTTAACTTCAAACACACAGCATTCCTGAGGGTCCTCAAAAGTGCCAGGCACATCCCTTCCTTGTGGCATGTTCCCTTGCTCTTCACTCTGCTTTGCCACCGGTGACACTCTGCATGTCTTACTCACTGACAAATATTTACAAATATTTACGGAGCACAGACTACGTGCCAGACACTATTCAAGGCATAGATGGTTGCATCCAGCATCTCTCCGATCATTACCGAGGTGGAGCATTGTTTCGTAAACTCACAGTCAATTTTATAGATATTTTTCTGGAAAAAATAAATAGATAATATGGGAGCGTGGGAATCTTTCAGGCATAAACCCAAAAACTTAATATAAATGTTATAACTGCCAGGGATGTGGAGCACAGCTTCCCACCCCTTAAACGTGGGCTGTGCCTAGTGACACTCTTGCAAATGGTACAGACAGAATGGACTGGGGGAAAGAGGAACTTTATAGTGGAGGAACCTGACAAGCCCTCCTTCAGCCAGGAGACCAGGGTCACATCAACAGTAAAAAGCCACAGGGACTTCCCTGGTGGTGCAGTGGTTAAGAATCCGCCTGCCTGTGCAGCGGACACGGGTTTGAGCCCTGGTCAGGGAAGATCCCACATGACGCGGAACAGCTAAGCCCATGCGCCACAACTTCTGGGTCCACGTGCCACACTACTGAAGCCTGCGCGCCTACAGCCCGTGCTCTGCAACAAGAGAATCCACCTCAATGAGAAGCCCCTGCTCGCCTCAACAAGAGAAAGCCCGCGTGCAGCAACAAAGACAGAACGCAGCCAAAACTAAATAAATAAATTTATTTTTTAAAAAAAGAATTACATGTTATTACAATGTCCATCCATATAGTTAGCAATGTAAGTCAAGATAAAGAGTGATCTGGGGTTTCCCTGGTGGCGCAGTGGTTGAGAGTCCACCTGCCGATGCAGGGGACACGGGTTCGTGCCCCGGTCCGGGAAGATCACACGTGCCGCGGAGCGGCTGGGCCCGTGAGCCATGGCCGCTGAGCCTGCGCGTCCAGAGCCTGTGCTCCGTGGTGGGAGAGGCCACAACAGTGAGAGGCCCACGTACCGCAAAAAAAAAAAAAAAAAAAAAAAAAAAAGAAGCAATGAACCAGACCATTCAAACTTTCCTGGGACCCACCTAAGAAATACTTTTTACTTTGCAACCTGTATCTATCTCTTTTTGAAAAAAAAATTCATGAAACAACACTTACCCTAATTATGTTTGAGGCACTCTGATATTGCCTATTACATTGTATTCATTTATTATAAGTGGTGATTATGCCCCTGTCAAATTGATCTCACCAGCCGCTACTGGGACCCAACCTATCATGTGTAAAACACTGAATTAGATTTACACATATACCAACAGGGGTGGCCTCAAATCATGCTGTTGGGTGAGAATAGTAGGAAACAGAAGAAGATTTATAGCATAATGCCACTTAGGAAAGCAAAAATCACACACACACACATACAAGGATACACAATGGTTAAGGATATACATCAAACACATTAGAGGTGGTACCACTGGGCGAATGAAAAACGGAAAATAAACTTCAGGAGGACCTGGATTCAAGGATGCCCGCGTGCTGTGATCTGAGAATGGTTGGCTGGGCTCGGAACTGGGGTCCAACAAAACAAAAGACGGGGGGGTAATTTACTGGAAAAGTTTGAGAATCACATAAATATCCAGAAAATACATAGGAGCTGGAGAATGTCGCATTTAGAATTCTTGAAATGTATTTAAAAAATCAATTCATAAGATCAGAGACAAAATATCATCCAGGGCAAAGTTGGAAGAGAGGAGGAAGGGTCCCCTCACCACCGACAAAGTGATACCAGATGAAAAGGAAGTGGTCGGCTTGCAGGCTGGCAAAGAGCGCGGTCCCAGAGGCCTGGCCGGTCAGTGCACCCCCGGCGCACTCCAGGGGAGGGGGCTTATGGCGGGAGCCACGATGACTCCAGGGAGGGGCTCTCTGTCGAGTGCACAGCCCCTGCCTCATTGTGCTCTCGCCCGAAGCCCCTGCCGCCCAGGAGGCTGCCTGCCCCCAGCCCTTGGTTACAGCTTTTCTGGACCAGGACGGGCCCCTAGCCCCAGACTCACCAGTGCTCAGACCATCTGCTTCCCTTTACACCGAGCAGCCTCGTTTTCCTCGACTAAGGAGATTCTCCGGGAACCTGAACCCAGAAGGGGGAGATCATTGCCATTGGGGTGAGGGCTGCAGCAGGAGGGTCTGGAATCTGGGCAGGAAAGACTGGTCTGGGGTGCGGGGGGTGGGGCAGAGTTACGGGGAACAAAAACTGGGGCCAGCCAGGAAGGCAGTGGTGGTAGCGTGGAAACAGACCCTGAAAGCATGGCTGGGTTATTTACCAGCACAACACAGAGCTGGGCTTATAAAGGGAAATCCTACGAGGGCCAGGCAGGCAACACAGAAGAGCGAACAGAACGGGGGGACGGTAAAACTGGGGGGCTCCCCAGAGCACAGTCCATGCAAAGGGCAGTCACCCAAAGTGGCCACTGTTCCCATGCAGAAAAGGGACCCTCAGGGTCCAAACTGTCTCATTTTCAAGAGAAGCCAATAAATCCAGAATCTAGTGTAAAACCTCCCAATTTATTTTATTTTAATTTTTTGGCCACCCCGTGCGGCATGCGGGATCTTAATTCCCCAACCACGGATTGAGCCCATGGCCCCTGCAGTGGAAGCGCAGAGTGTCAACCACTGGACCACCAGGGAAGTTCCAAACCTCCCAATTTTTGAATTGACAACACTTCTTTGCTTTTAACACGTCTACAGACTGAGGTGGTAAGTGGCCAGACGCCCAGACCCTGCTGGTTCAGGCCTGCAGGATCCCCTCTGATCAGCCCTCCATGCCCCTGTGGGGGACCATCCCTCCCTCCCTTCTCACTCCTCTGGCCCCTGTGACAGCATGCCTTCCTTGTAAAGGTCAAAGCTAATAAACGGGGTGATGGGTATTTCCTGGGCTTCCCAGAGCCTAGGCAAAGCCCTGCCTAAGCTTTTAACTTCTCTTGTCATCATTCCGTGCTCACCACCAATTCCTGGGGTCTAATTTTGCTTCCTGGACCCTTTGATCCGGCAGGCGGGGTGCCCTGATTAGGGAAGAGCGCCGGCCCCTTTTGGGAAGGGACGGGCTGTCAGTCTGCTCTCTACAACTGCCCTGGGTGTGCCTAGTTACGGGGACCATCGCCTAGGGACGGAGTGTCTCAAAGTGCGCTGACAACTCCAGGGTCCACGCCTGCAAAGAAGGTGCTAGAAGTCTCCCCAACTCTGCCTGGAAATCTGCAGGTCCTGGTGCCCTGGAGGGGCACCCATCTCCAGGATGGACTTGCCTGTAGAAAGGGGAGACCCTACAGAAAGGACACCCTCTGAGCCCACCTACATCCCTGCTGCATCCGTTCATCCCTTCAACCGGTCAGTCCCCTTCCCCACCGCCCTTGCCCTGGTGGGGAACTGGTGCCGTGGGGTCCCCTGAGGCGACACCCTCACCCGCAGCATAAACATCACACCTGCTACCCACCTGGCCCAGAGCAAAGCACTGTGAAGCAAAGCCCCAGGGCAGGCGGGGAAGCCCCTGGGCCACTATAATGCCTACACAAAGTCTCTGCTGCAGTCAGGCGACTGGGAAGAGGTCGGGATGCAGGGCTAGAGCTTGAGGCAGAGGGGGCAAAGGGCGGGCGGAGGTCTGGCTGGAGGGGATGGAACCGGCCTGGACTCAGGAAACCTGAGGAGAGCGATGGGAGAAGAGAAAGACCCAGTGGGTGAAGTCAGGGCGCTGGGGAGAAGGTGGAGAGGGGACGGGAAGGGAACAGGGAGAGGCAAGTGGGCGGGTCCACAAAGAACGGAGAGTTGGAGGGACCAGGAGTCCAGGCTTCGGGCAGGCAGAGCTAATCATCAGCTTTGAAACTGCCCAGTGAACTAGGCAGCTCCTAGCAGACTCCCCGTTATTGCCTCTGGGTCTCCCCACGTGTCGGCCCGAGAACCCACACCCCAAGTGCTCAAAGGAGAAAAACCCGGGGCAGGGGCCTCCCTAGTGGCAGAGTGGAGCCTGCCTCAGCTAAGCTTCTATGGGGTCAGGGGTCAGTGCCCACCCTGCGCCAGGCGCAGTTGACAGAGTCACTGCCCCCACGACCCTCGCAACACCCAAAGGATGCGTTTCCCCGTTTGACAGAAAACCAAGGCTCACGGAGGGGAAGTGATTCGCCCAGAATGCATCTGAGGCTGCTCCATCAATTCGCAAGCCTTACGGCCCAGTCCCTGCTCTTAGAACCAGGCACGCGGGGGTGAAAGAGAGACAGGCCTAGCACTCAACTGTGTGCTGTACTTCAGAGAGGGAAACGGACAAATAGAGAAGGTCAGCTAAGGATCAAGAAAATACGAAGGCCCACAACACTGTAAATCAACTATATTTCAATAAATTTAAAAAAGAAAAAGAAAAAAGGAATGAATGAGACAATATATACAAAAAAAAAAAGAAAGGAAGAAAACACGAAGGTAACAGGGTCAAGTGTGTGTGGGATGCTACTCTGGCTGGTGAACTCAAGGGAGGTCCTTGAAGAGGTGACAGCCTGCCCAGCAGACCCCCAGGGAAGGCCTGTCACACAGGCGGAACCGTGAACACAGCATCCCTGAGACTGGACAGAGCTTCCCGCCCAGGGCACAAGCGGGCACGTGCAGCTGGAGCTGAGGGCAGAGGGGTGGGCCTGCAGAGAGAGGGGACGGGAAGCTGCAGGACAGAGGCTGAGGGTGGAGGCAGGGCGGCCCAGCAGGAGGCTGTTACGCAGGCCTCCACGTTAGAGGTGATGGGCCTAGAGCTGGCGAGAGGATGGTGGACCAGGGGTGCAAGGGAAGAGACAGGAGGAGGATGTGGGCCTGAACTGGGGAGGCTGGGGAGGGAGCAGAAATGAAGGGGACGCAGATTTTGACCCTAAAACCCAAGCATCTTACCCCTGACGGGGACTTTGTCTCTTTCTCCTTTGTCCCTCATTAGCCAGGCCAGCGGGTACAGAGTAGGTATACAATTAACTCATTCATATATTCAATTAATATTTATTGAGCGCCTACTGTCGTGCCTGGCAAAGTCCTTGCTCCTGTGGTGATAGAGGGGAGGGAGAAGAGAATGGAGGATCTTTGTTTCAGGTGCGGTGGTCACCGCAGGCTTCTCTCCGACCTCCTTGGGGGAGTGAGGTGGTGAGTCTTAGCTGTGAATATCTTGAAGAAGTACATTTCAGGCAGAGGAAGCAGCAAGTACGAAGGCCCGGAGATGGGAGGGTGCTCACTGAGTTTGTTGATTCATTAATCGGTACCTGTGCCCTTGCCTTGGAACTTTCTAAGATCAGTGCCTGGGACTTTCTCATCAGACAGGAGTGGTCAGAGGGGTGAGTAGGGGCCACGTCCTCCCTTTCTTTACGCAATTGCTCTTTCCCCAACGCTGGCCAGGCCTAGAAGCAGGACAGGTGGAGGAGAAAACGCAGAGACAGTCAAGCAAGAGGGTGGGTTCTGTGCTGTCCCACTACTCACCCCCAGGCTGTTCCTGGTTTTAGCCCCTGAAGGTCCCACCCTGTCATTCCCCTCCCCCCCCCACCCCCGGCACTGGGAAGCCCCTGCCCCTCACGACAGTCACTCCTGCTGAGTGGAGCTGCTGTCTCTCACTCTGCCACACCCGCTCTGCTCAGCTCCGGCACCACGGAGGGACCTAGGAGAGCAAATAGTGCAAATGAAGGGCCTGCCCAGGTGAACCCTAACCGCGCCGCCTGCAGTGCAAGTGCGGAGTCTTAACCACTGGACCGCCAGGGGAAGTCCCCCGGCTTTCTTACGCTCATAAAATAATTGGAAGCGGACCATCACTTCCTCATCATCATTCCTCAGTCATTTCTACTTCTCCAGCAATCTTGCTGACATGTCGCTCTAAATTCCACCGATTCAAGACTTTCTATTCTTACCAAGAAAGCATAACAGGCAGCAGACCCCCAAACAGTCCTGACCACACACGGAACAAGGCAGGCGCTAGGTTAACGTACCTGACGCGGTTTCTGCGGCAGCGACAGAATCAGATGAACCTCTGACAGGGAGATGCCCGGGATGGGGCTTGGGGTGGGGCGGCGGGAGCGTTAGGTGCCAGCTGAGAACGTCCCCGGGCAAAGTCACCGGGGAGCTGCCTGCCTGAGTGGGCCAAGTAACTTCCCTCACCCTGCTTCGAGACGGAGAAAGGAGACCCTGCTTCACCTTAGGCGGCAACCCCCTCCCTGTTTATCAACAGCTGAGAAGGGCTGGGAGGGTCTCAGCTGGAATTTACCCTTCTTGGGGTGGGGACGTTGTGCGCTGCCCCCTTGAGAACTCAAGCCCCATCAAAAGTCCAGGAAGAACAAGGACTTTTGTCTTGTCCTATTTGCCTTCTGGATGGTCCCTGCGGAGGCGAGCAGGGCTCTACGCCCCGCTTTGGGGGAGAGAAAAGGGACGCAGGAAAGACGGCCCCGGGGAGTCCACTCCGTTCACATTTACCGAAGCCTCGCAAGACCCCCGACCTTTCACGGGCATCATCTCATTTATCGCCCGTGGCTCAGAGACGGAAACAAGAGCCCAGGATCACAACGGCCCACGGTGGTGGAGCTGCAGAGCCCGGGCGCGCGCCTGCCGTCTGGACGCCGCCGCCTCCCCGGACGGTCGGGCGGACCCGCCAGGGCGGACCCGGCTCCTGGGCCCCGGGCCCTCGAGGAATCGGCGCCGCGGGCACAGCCGTGCCCTGAGACTTGGGAGCGGCTCCGGGCCTGCAAGTCGGCCGGGTCAGCCCTCCCGCAGGGCCCGAGCCTCCCCTTCGGGCCGGGTCCTGGCCCCCGCCCCTGCCCGGGGGCTCCTCCGGCGGCCCCTCTGACTCAGCGCAAACCGAGCCGCTGCGGGCGGGCGGGCGGGGAGGGGCCTGGCCCGACCAGCCGCCCGGGGGCAGCAGTTCCGCCCGCTCCTCCCTCCGGCCCGCCCCGCCCCCGGGAAGAGGTCGGGAGTCGGGAGCCGCGGCCCCGGCAGAGCAGCGCTCGGGAGCCCCGAGAGAACCAGGCGGGAGCGCGCGGCCGAGCCCAGGCGCGGGATGACAGCCCTCGGCGTGCAGGTGGGCGAGAGCCCGGTGCGGGGGGTGTGGAGTGGCCCGGCCGGGGTCCGGGGGGGGAAGCCGCCCAGGGCGCGGTCTCCTCGAGGTCCTGCGGGCACCGAGGCTCCTAAACGGCTGGGGAGGAGTGTTGTGCTTCTCTTTGGGGTCCGCAGTGTTCATCTGTTAGGTGCACCAGAGGGGTCCCTCCTGTTAAAAGGGGGCGCATCTGGAGCGAAGGATGGACGGAATCCACTCGTAAAAATGAGGCTCGCCTTGTCACACGAGGAAGAATCTCTGGGGAAGCCAGAACTTTCCTGGGCGGGGGCAGCAAGACCATCTCCCCTCCCAAAACTGATTTTGGGGGGCGGGCAAGGGGGTGGACTCGCTGGGGCACGCGGAAACCTCAGGACAGGCTGTAGAGAGGGGAGGGGCCCGCCTCGCAGAGATGGAGTTTCTCCTTAGAATGATACGAGGGGTCCATCCGCACCCCCACCCCCCGGGCGTGCGGCTCTCCGCTGCCCTGCGCCGAGCTTCCCTAGCGGACGCGTCCCGCCTCCTTACCTCCCGACTGGACGGTCGGGACGGTGAGAGCGGCCCGCAGCCTCTGCCTGCAAGTGCTCGGCGCCCCGCAGCGCAGATTCCGGGGCTGATCCCGCTGCGCGCACTTTGTAGATGCGGTGACCGAGGCTCAGGTGCAGTAACCCGCCCGTGGCGGCCGGCTCAGCGATAGAATCGAGTCGAACCAGACTTATGGGCCCGAACAGGAGAAACTCCACCCACAGGCCGCGCCCCAAGCCCCTTGGGGCCGGGACACCGCAACCCTAGAGCCGGATGCAGCGAGTTCCTCTCGTTCTGGGCATAATCTGGGGTCCCGGCCAAGCCGCCTCCGGGACCGGCAGTGAGGAGGGTGGGAGCGGGTGCGGTCCCGCCTTCGGGAGCCGACGGCCCTGCGGGGGAGAGACGTGCACACCGGGATTTAGGAGTGATTTGGGGAAGCGAGTGCTAGATTAAGAGGTGAAGAAACTGCGGCAGGAGTTAACGGGGGTGGGGAGGGCAGGAGAGCAGCCAGGTAAACAGACTTGACCTTTTAGTGAAAGAAGGGGGGCGGGGCTGATGCTTAGGAGCACTTAACCGCCTGCCTGGCACTGTTCTAAGCGGTTGGGGTGCTTAGGTCTCCTTTCGGCTCCCCCCGGGGGGCCAGGAGGCAGGTACTGTTATCTTCAGGGGGTAAATAGCTCGCCGGAGGCCAAAGAGCTAAAAGGCAAGCGTGCTGGCTCCCGGTGCCCTGCGGTCACGCAGGCGGAGCGGGCTTACTCTTTGGGAGGCTATAGAGGAGATTTCCAGCTGAAGAGGGGGTGGGTCTGACCTGGGCCTGGGCTGAGTGGGCACTGGGAAGGGGGGCGGGGGGGAGGAAGCGCAGGGGCGCGGGGCGGGGGCTTCATGTGGAGAAAAGTAGTGAGCAACCCAAAGTGTCCACTACTTAGGGGTTGACGGGATCAGATGGGGTGCTGGGTTCCAGAGGAAGACAAGACCTTGGCATTGGCCTCAGTGGCCCAGGAGTGCCAAGTGACACTGTTCTACAGGTCACTACTAATCATTCGGGGCTCTGGATGAAAAAGGGAAATGCTTCCATTTTTCTTTTTTTTCAGTGGAGATGGTCCAGGCCGTAAGAGATTTAAGTGATTTGCCCAAGGTCACAGAGCTAGAGGCTGGTGGGTCAGGGGCAGGGCTAGACTGCCCTCATACCCTCTGGTCCACGGACCTTCCACTGACCACGCTGCTGCCCAGCTGCCCTCCGGGAGAGGATTTCAGGCCCTGCATCACTGGAAGTTCACAGAGGTGCTGGCAGCCGGGGTGTGGGGCAGTGGTGAGGAAGGAGGACTCCCGAGTTACCTTATTACTGTTACTAATATTAATCAGGAACTGCTTCTGTGCTGGGCACCTTTATATTCATGATCTCACTTAATCCTTGGGAGTTTTACTGGTGTCAGAGTTTGAATGATGCCCTCCTTTGGGGCGGGAGGGGGAAAATGACCTGATGTCAGCTGTCTTTTCCTGATCCCAGTGTGATGTCTGAGGGCCTGGAGATTAAAGTTCACTCTGTGTGCAGGACAGGTGGGGCTGAGGGTAGGATGGCATGTGCTTTTTCTCCAGACAGCGTGATGTCTGAGGTCAAAAGGCCTCTGGGTGCTGCGTTCTTGTGACTTGTTGCCTGCATCTGGGGTTTTCCCATCCTAGAAACTTATCAACCTGTAGGGAGTTATAACCTCCGGGTGCCTTCATGGCTACTCTTTCCTGCAGGGATCACTAACTCCTGGTACAAAATGTAACTACGGAACGGTAGATGAGAAAATAAGGGTCAAGGAGGTTAAGAAACCTCGCAAAGACAAACACCTTTATGGTTTGTAGGCACAGAGATTTCAAAGTTCCCTTGGTTTGTTTCTTAGTAGAGCCGTTCTTTCCTAATGAAATCCAGTACAGACTCTTAGATTCCCAGTGGCTCCAGCAGGTAAGAGGGACCTGTTGTGGTTGAAGTGAGGGGCCGGGAGCTGACCCCCTGCCCCCTGCTTTAGCACCTGGAGGCCTCAAGGAGACAAGGGGATGCAGTTTGAGAACCAGAGCCCAGACTCCCCGCCTGAGTGTTCTTTACAGCGCCCCCGACTGCCTTTGCCTCTGGTCTGAGTCGGGTCCCGAGCCCTTGGGCGTCCCTCTGGCCACTCCAGCCCTTCTCACCACGTACTGAGCCCCTCCCACGAAGGCCCCAGTGGGTACTTACCGGCTGTGTGCATCCCCCCCACTACACATGATACAGTTGTCGGGCAGCTGTGCCAGGCTTTACTGTGATCTCGGTGAATGCTCTTGGGCTGGTCCCCTGACCTGTGTGTGACAGTTTCCCTTTTTACATACCCCGCCCCGTCCCCCCCCCGCCCCCCGCCATGGAGCACCCTACTCCACCAGACTCAGGTTTAAGAGTGAGACAGGACCCTAACTAGGCAGAAGTGCTGAAAGCAAGCTGGATCCATAAGGATCCCGGGGCCTCCCGGGAGCGTGGCTCTGCTTTCTGCCCCTCACCGAGAAGGGTGGCCCAGACCGCCTCTGGAAGCCTCCGCTTGCACGTGGCATAGGGCTCACCCCCAGAGTCCCCTTTCGGTTTGCTTCCCAGCAGTGACCGTCACGCATGAGCTGTGTGCTTTGCTTACCTCCCAAACTGGGGCGTGACCTGGGCTGCTTCCACACACACTGTAAAGGGCGTAAGTTATGACTGGGCAGGAGATGGTTTAAAGGGAGCTTCAGATGGAAGTGACAGCGGCTGCAAACTCGACCTCGTGGCTCTTGAGCATGGCACTGGCACCGGGTGCTGGGGACACGGTCCTGCCCTCCCACTATGAATCAGACAGGAATGGAAAACTTGTCAGAACGGTTCCTGACAGAGAGTGACCGGAGGGGTCCGTTCTGGGTTGAGTGGGCAGGACAGACCTCTCCCAGGAGGCGATGTTTCAGCTGAGACATGAAGAATGGAGAAAGGGGGGGCAGCCGGGAGAAGAGCCTTTCAGGTGGAGGGACCAGTAGGTGTGAGGAGGAAAGTTCTAGGCTTGTCCTAGGCATGCGAGGTGGCCGGGAGGATGCCCTGGGAGGGCTTGTGGGCCGTCTAAGGAGTTTTACCCTTTGAAGCATTCCTTTTGCTTCCGGGTTGGGGGTTGGGGACGGTGGCTTGGGGGTGTCCCGGGGCTGTGAGAAGGGACACCTCACTGGACGCTTGGCCCAGCTTGTCAGGAGAGAGGATAGGGTGTACTTTTGCGGGGCCGAAACCATAGGCTGAAGGGGAGCCTCAGGGACTCCCCCGCCCAGAAGCTTCTAGAACAGACAGCGGTGCCGTGTCCTGGGCGGAGTACAGGCTGAGCCAGACTGAAGGGCAAAGTGCAAACATCACTGCTCACTGAAGAAAAGTGCAGAAAAAGCTGGGTGCAGATTAGAATGAAACTGGGGAAGACCAGGGGCCAGAAGAGGGAGCTGTGTAACCTTCACTGATGTGCTAATAATGTCTAGTGCAGTATTCTTGTTTTGCATACAAAGAAACCAAGGCTGGCTGCTAGCTCAAGGTCACGTCTGCCAAGCCAGACAGGTTTGCTGACTTCAGAATGGACCAAGATTTGCCTGTCAATACAATTTGGGTTTCTTACGCATTATAAAGATCATTAAAGAAAGGTCAGGGAACTCTTTGCCCGATGAATAACTGGATCCACAGGCAATGCTTATAGGTCTCGAATGGAGGACGGATGGGGAACAGGTAGGATGGGAGGGGGGTCCCCCCCGCCCCACCAGGAGGTGGGTCTGTGCTGTGACTAAGGTGGGCTTCCCGGGCATCCTGGGAGACCGAAGCAGAAACCGTGGCTGTCGGAAGCTACAAGGTGTGCTCTGGGTCTTCCCTGAGGAGGCTGGTGGGCTGGCGGGGGCCCTCCCTCATGCTGCCCCGTGCTGTCTTCCAGGCCCAGAAGCTGCTGGCCCAAAGGAGGCCCCGCCGGTCCTTCTTTGAACCCTCCATCCGGGCCCTCATCATCTTGTGCGCCTCCCTGGCCGTGGTCCTCTCCTCCCTCTCCATCTGCGATGGCCACTGGCTCCTGGCCAACGACCGTCTGTTCGGGCTGTGGCACTTCTGCACCACCTCCAACCAGGCTGAGCTGCACTGCCTCCGAGACCTGAGGCAGGCCCACGTGCCCGGGCTAGCCTCGGGCATGGCGGTGGCCCGCAGCGTGGCCACCTTGGCCGTGGTGGTCGCCATCTTTGGCCTGGAGCTCCTCATGGTGTCCCAGGTGTCCGAGGACGCCCACTCGTGGCACAAGTGGGCCGTGGGCTCCGCCCTCTTCCTCCTCGCCTCCATCCTCTCCTTCGGGGCCCTCCTGAGTTTCCTGACCCTCCTTAGGAACGAGGTCACGCTCATGGGCCTCAGCCTGACGTTCTGGAGCGAATTCACGGCCTCCTTCCTCTTCTTCCTGAACGCCATCAGCGGCCTCCACATCAACAGTATCAGCCGGACTGACAGCGTCACGTACCCCTGGGGCCTGCCTGCAAAATTTTAGCCCCCCCCAGCGAGGGCGCTGAGTTCTACCAGAAAGTGTGGTCAAGATGGGACTTCTCCAACACGTGACATTCGAACTGCCGCCTCTCGGCCTTGGGGTGGTCGGGCCAGTGGCCTTTGCAGCCCAGAGGGCAGGTGGGCGCCTCCGAGCCACCAGCTTAGCCACGTTATTAGGATGTTGACTTCACAAGAAGAAACATATTCTGAAACCCATTCTTGAGTCCTTCCTGGGATGGGAGTAGATGTGGAAGCAGCTCAGGTAACCGGTGCTCAGGCTGGCTGCACAGCCAAGTACATTCCACACCTGTTTTAGTGACTCTGCTGGGATATGGGCTGCAGGGCCCCCGGGGCCTCCGGGCTTGCTAAGAGTGAATCGTCTGTCAGCGAAGGGTGTCCAGTCAGTGCCGAGGACTTGCTTCACCAGCTCAAAGGGCCTCGTGCAGATTCCCTGCTTTAGCTTTGGTCGCGTCAGGGAGGCAGCGTTCAGGGCTGCTGGGGTGCAGAAGCTTTTCAAACCGTTTGACTTTATTTGAGCCCTGCCCTTTGTCGGGGGACCCCGTAATCCCTGGATAACCCCAGCTTCCAGCAGCTGGCTGTGCCTCGGGACTCTCCCTGTCAATCCCGCCTGAAGCCCTTCCAGGAGGGCCCGCCTGGCTTGGTAAGCGTGGGCAATCCATCTTTGGTAAGGGCCCGACAGCCTCAGGGTGCCATTTTTATCCTAGCGCACACTTCAAAGAGCACGTATCTGGAGCTGCCGGACTCCAGGGGGTACTGGGGACTGGCCCGACCTCAGGTAATGATTAACAACCACCCTGGATGCAGAGGCCTGCAGGTGGAGGGGACCAGGAACCGGTGGGGATTTCCACCCTTGCTGGCCACTTTACATTTCTGTGCACCAAACTGGCCTCTTTCCAGTCCCTTTTCTGCCCAGTAGGTGGGTTTTTGCCCTCAGCCCATTTCATTCAACACTAGCCCCGTGCCCCTCCCCCACCTGATGACTTCAGGCCTTTCCTGGTTCATTCTGGCTGCCACTGATTGCATGGGGTTTTGGTCTCTGACCTGCCAGGTCCTCTTTCTGGGCTGGACTGGGTGCCTCTACCTCTCCTGTGATTTTTTTTTTTTTTTAACTTTTTGATTCCAAGATGTACAGAGTCCATGAAGGTCCCTGGAGAGCGCCCTGGAAAATGGATATCTGGCCTTCTCACCCCCGTAGCAGACTATAAGATGCAAAGGGGGTGACCTTGTCTTCAGGGGTGAGATGCAGAAGTTGGGGGCCAGGGCCACTTGTCCAGGGTCACCTAAAGCCAGAACTAGAGCTGGGCCCACCTACCAGCAAGATGCCCTCTTCTCTAGCCGCGGGGAGGGTCGCCTCTGCTTCTGTCAAGAATACTCTCCCCCTTGGGCTTCCCTGGTGGCGCAGTGGTTGGGGGTCCGCCTGCCGATGCAGGGGACACGGGTTCGTGCCCCGGTCCGGGAGGATCCCACGTGCCACGGAGCGGCTGGGCGCGTGAGCCGTGGCCGCTGGGCCTGCACATCCGGAGCCTGTGCTCCACGACGGGAGAGGCCACAACAGTGAGAGGCCCGTGTACCGCAAAAAAAAAAAAAAAGAATACTCTCCCCTGAGCACGCAGGCTTTGTTTTGTAAAAGGGTTCAAATATTTAGTCCTTTAACCCTCACATGGCTGCTAATAATTGAGGGAACTGAGATTCAGAGTAAAGGGTGAGACTTAAAATCCCCAGTGGGGCGGGGAGACAGGGCCCTGTCCGCCCTTGCCCAGGAGCAGGGGAGACAGACAGCCTTGGAGCCTGGGGATTTGAAACCAGAAGCCCTGGACCGAGCTGCCACTTCCCTGCTGAGTATCTTGGTCAAGTCACTGGTGAACCAGTTTCTCTTCTGTCAAATGGGATTCTGCCCCATTTCCTGCGGTACTGCAGATAACTTAGCTGAAAACAGGAAGAACAGGTGCCTCATCCCATGCTAGGGCGACTGAAAGGGCTGGGGCTCTCCTGGGCTCCCTGTGACCCGGTTGTCAGAAGGCTCTGGGGGAAGAGCCACTGGGTGGGTGAGTTGCAGTGAGGGGTGGGGAGGGTCCACCTAGGGCCAAGGGCCTCAATTTCTGCTAAGCTTGTCCCTGAAAACTGGAGCAGGGGGATCACGGAAGCCCCGTCCTCCAGAAGGTGGCGGGGGACAGCATCCTTCACCTTGAGGCTCAAGGGCAACAGGGCTGACAAATACCAAGTCTCATCCCAGTTACCGTTTATTCCCCTGCCCCCTCCTGGGACCCCTGAAGTCTTTCCAGAAAACTCAACAGACCCAAATCCCAGGCCCTCTTCCTGCCCCAGGCCCGGAGGAGGGGTGTTAGAGTCGCAGGAGCAATCACACGGCATCTGGCAGGAAGATGGGCAGCAGTCGGCCCTCAGGACCCATCTTGGCCTGTCTGGGTGGCCCTGCTCCAGCCTCAGATGACACTGGTCCTGCAGGTACCCCGGCTCTGCTCCGAGGGGCTGGCCTTGGTGCCGCTGCTGAAGGAGCCGAGGGCCACCGGGTGCAGTGGGAGCTCACGCAGGTGCCACTGCCGCCACTTCTTCTGAACCTCCAGCTGCACCTGCCCCCAGAGACCAGCTGTCACCCGGAGGGAAAGATGACCCTTGCCCAGGGTCCTGCTCCCCTGGGGCCTCGTTCGGGCTCTGCCACGTCTGCCCAGCGGGCATGCCTCCCCCTCCTGCAGGCCGCTCATAGATTTACCATCTCGACTCCCATTCAAGTGGGGCAACACCGCATCTAAGTAACGTCAACTGCGCAGCCTCTGTGCCAGGAGCCTCACGTCCCGGCAGTGCTCTGGGCAGGGCGGAGACCTCAAGCTAAGGGCGCAGCCCCCTGCCCTGCCAGGAGTCACACCCTTTGGAGGTCTCAGAGGACGGAGCAGCAAACATTTCACCTGAGTCACTCATTTTACAGGTGAGAGGCCTGAGGCCCAGAGCAGGGCAGTGACCAGCGTCACCCATCGAGCAAGCGGACAGTCATCAGCCTCGGTTAGGGCTGGGGCGCCTGCACTTGCCCCCATTTCCTGAACGTGCCCAAGGATAAGAATCACCTGGAGTGCTAGTTAAGACGTTCTCAGCCTCCAGCCCGGACTGACGGGACCTATTTTTGCTGGTTTAGAAACAGGGTAGGAACAGCAGTTGTTTTAACAAGGCCTGCAGGCGATCCTGGGGCCCCCAGGAGGTGAGCCCAGACTCCCGGAAGACAGGCCCAAGCCAGGAGGGCCCGGCCTCCCTCACCACCGCCACACCCCACTCCCCACCACCCCTTCCAGGTACGGCTGTGAGGGAGCTCCCCTGCGCCCGGGCAGCCCAGGACACTCACCTCCCCATTGAGGAAGCAGTAGAGAACGGCCACCACCAGGCCCTGCGGAAGAAGCAGGGCAACGGGATGAGTGCGGGCCCAGCACCCAGCCTCCTACCCGCCTGGGTCCTCTCATCACCAGCCCCAAGCTCACTGCTCCCCACAGCTGTTGCAGAGCCTCCCCGCGCCTCTCCCCCTCCAGGGGAAGTGGAGGCTTCCTCTTCCGGCCCTCAGTGCCCCGAGCTGTGCTGGCATCACCCACAGGCTGACGCCCTTGGGGGCAAGGACCGCCCCCGTGTCCAGGGAGGGCCCCTGCACCAGGGTGGTGTCAGTTACATCAAGTGCAGGCCACAGGGACCAGGCAGGTCACCGGAATCAGTGAGGCGGGCCATCTGGGAGAGGCAGGAGCAATGGCACCCGAGCGATGCCCATCCGCCCGAGCTCAGCGGGTGGGGCAGCCCATGGGAGCCCCTGGGCCTGGGTGGGCTCATCTGCAAGACAGCTGGAAATCTGGAGAGATTTAAACAGGGCCAGCTAATCAAGTTGAAAGACAAATGTGTAGCCATGTGGTCGGAACAGCCGGCGTGCAGGTCGCAGGCAGGTACCGGCCAGACAACAGTGGGGCATGATCCCCCCTCATGTCCAGGTCAGAGGCCTCAGGGCTACGTATGCTTTAGGTTCCCTGGGACGGTGGGGGTCTGTGCCTACCAGGACCCTCCCTCCCTAGCATCCGGAGCTCCTCTCTTCCCAGTGGTACCCCCGGAATCCTGGCGTGGAGCCTGCCAGGCAGGGCTGCGGGCTGAGATGCAGGATCTGAGCCGAAGAGGTTTGCGTGGAACCGTGAGCTATGAGCAGGGTCTCGCAGTCCGGATGCCCTGCTCA
Organism: Grampus griseus; assembly: GCF_964374135.1. NCBI lineage: Eukaryota > Metazoa > Chordata > Mammalia > Artiodactyla > Delphinidae > Grampus > Grampus griseus. The sequence goes on along the minus strand of NW_028133393.1, from coordinate 1,376,035 downwards.
CCTCAGGGCCCTCCGAGGGCCAGCCTGTCCTTCCTAACAAGCCCCTGCCCTCAGGCTCCCCACAGAGGCCTGGGTGCCACAGCCCCTCCCCCCAGTGCCAGCCAGGCCTGCCCCTAGCTACTTAGGACATGGACAGGACCCCAGAGAGGGATGAACCAGCCTGTTTATGGTGGGCTTCCTCCACACGACTGCTCAGGAGTCCTGGTGGTTTTTTGTTTTGTTTTTTAATTTATTTAGTTTTTTTTAATTTTTGGCAGCATTGGATCTTCGTTGCGGTGCGCGGGCTTCTCATTGCTGTCGCTTCTCTTGTTGCAGAGCATGGGCTCTAGGCGCACGGGCTTCAGTAGTTGTGGCACTCGGGCTCAGTAGTTGTGGCGCACGGGCTTAGTTGCTCCGCAGCCTGTGGGATCTTCCCGGACCAGGGCTCGAACCCGTGTCTCCTACATTGGCAGGTGGATTCTTAACCACTGCGCCACCACAGAAGCCCAGTCCTGGTGTTTTAACAAGAGTTACAAACTAGAAGGATCTGCTCTAAGAGTCTCAGGTGTGGTTGATGCCACATGGAATGGGGACCACGGGAGTGGGGCAGGAACACGGACTCAAGGTAGCGGTTTTCATGTTTTGCCACACGTTAGAATCACCTGGGAGCTCTGGCCCAGGGTGCACTCTGTGCCCCAACTCCAAATGTCTGGGGTGAGACCATCAGCAGCTCTGAAAGATGGTTCAAAGGGGCACCATTGATTAGGAGCCGCTGTCAGAGGGTGTGAAAGTCGGGCTTTGAAATAAACGAGAGCTGGGTTTGGGGCGCAGCTTAGCCTGTGTAATTTTGGGCTTCTGGTTTCCAGGTGCTTCAATCAATCCTTGCAGAGCCCTAGGATGTGGGTGGGGAGGACCCCTGCTTCACAGGTGAGGGACTGAGTCCTGGGTCGGCAGGCCGGGAGCTGGTGGTCAGGCTGCTGCCACCTCACTGGACCAGGGCTGCCCCAGCCTCAAAGGTCCGGAGACACAGTCTCACTGTTGAGGTGGGGGCAGCCCTGGGTGAGGGCTGGTTAGACGTGCCCCAGGTATGCAGAGGGCAGCCTGCCTCAGCCAGCAAGCTTCAGAAATTCCACGGTTTGTATACAATCATTAAGAATATGCAGTCTTGGACTTCCCTGGCTCTGCAACAAGAGAAGCCATAGCAATAAGCCTGTGCACCGCAACGAAGAGTAGCCCCCGCTCACCGCAACTAGAGGAAGCCCGTGAGCAGCAACAAAGACCCAACGCAGCCAAAAATAAATTTAAAAAATAATAATAAAGAATATGCAGTATTTGAAGAATTTTAATGACCTGGAGAAATGTTCATGATGGAATGATAAAGAATTAAACAGAACAAGGAGGATATAAAACCACACGTCCCAATCTCAATTTTGTGTGTGTACATGTGTGTGTACATGTGTGTGTCTTCTTGGATAGAAAAGAGACAGAAGTAAACACACTGACATTTTAACAGAGGTCATTATATCGGGTTATGAGATTATGGATGGATTTTCCTTTTTCTTTTCCTTATTTTCCAAATTTTCCTCAATAAGCAAGTATTTCTACAATTAGGAGGAGCTAATAAACTTTCGTTTTTAGAAATATATGACAGTGATCATGGCATTATGGTTCTGTATGTGTTCTTTAAGCTCTCGTCTCTTAGAAATACATACTAAAATATTTACATTTGAAATACAACGATGGCTTGGGGTTGCTTAAAATGATGAGGGTGGGTGGTGGTAGAGGTGAAACAGGACAGGCCATGAAAGGGTAAGGGCCACACGGAGGTTCATTATATCGTCCACTTCACTTTTGTATTATGGAAAATTTTTTCCATAATACAAAATTTAAAAAATATGCATACAGTATAAATGTATAATATATAATAAAATGATATCTGTTTGTATTTGAACAGTGGTTCTTTTTTTTGAAAGAAGTCTTAAAGATCCTTTTTCTCTGTAAACATTTCTATGGGAACATTTAGGAAGGCGCTTTGGTTTCCTCTTAACAAGCATTTCCCCAGAGAGGAGGCGAACGGCCTTCACGAGCAGTCTGCAGCCCCAGCCGCAAGCCCAGCTCCAGAGACAGGAGGTCCCCTTCCACGCAGGATGACACCTGGGTCTCCAGGTCCTCAGCGGGGTCACTACCCACTTCTGTTGACCGGGTCATGACCTTCCACCCATCTGGACCTGGACCCCCCCACCTGCTAAAGGGGCCACGGTGAGCCCAGCCTCCCGCACGTTACGTGGAAGCTTCCTGGCCCAGAGGAAAAGATCACGGATTACACAGGAGACTAGGTGCTCTGTGGGTCTGGGGGGCTGGCAGGGGTCTCTGGGCGGAGAAGAGGCTCTGCGGGAGTGAAGGGGACAGCCCTGGGGGGGGCGGGTCTGAAGGCACGGCTTAGGGCCAGACCCCACTCAGGAACGTGCTCCCAGTGACGCGTCGTCCCTGGAACAGGAGCGTGACAGGAGGACCGCCCTGGGCACACCCGTCCTGAATAGAGCTCCGGGAGTGAGGGCGGCCGCGGCCTGGCCAGGCGAGGAAGACTGTGGGATGGTCAGTGTTGTTGAGGACAGGCTGGCTCCTTCCGGAAAACCCACTGGGAGAGAGTTCTCTCAGGCCTCTCCCTAGGGACTAGCCTGTTTTCATCTAAATCTTGAAACAGAGTGTGTTTCTGTCTTTGCTTTGGCTACTGGGAAGCTCCAAACCAAATTTATGACACACCTCTGCCACCTTCAGAAAATTTCATCAAATTTGTTTCTGTGTATGAACTCAGTTTTGGCTTTATTTTCTTTATTCGCTGATCCAATCTACTTATTTTTTTGTCCTTTGTATGTTTTCCCTGAAAGCTACATCATATTATTTTTGGAAGGAGATAGTTATGAGTAAATAAACAAATAACACTGTGACCTTTGGGATTCATGTTAAAAGCCCCTTCTGTCCAAACAGGTTTACTATATTTTTTAACTTTACAACATCTTGTTGAATTAGAAGGTAGGTGGTTTCTCCCCTCCCTTTGTTTTCTTTTTTTAAAGTTGGCTTTTATTTTTAGTAAATTGTGTATGTAATTGGTTTCAAAGAGTCAAATGTCTCTTGTCACAAAAAAAAGAAAAGAAAAAACTGTAAGCTCCTGACACCCCTGCCCCCATTTCCTGTTCCTCAGAGGCAACGACTTGGAACTCTCTTGACTGATTCTCAATTATATGCTGATGTTGCTACTTCTGAATTTTTCAGCTTGGGGCGGTTTCTGTGGACTTCCCAGTGTGGAGATGAGGCTATCATTCTTTCGCACAGCCTTCCACCTCCGGCCCACGCCCCCACTACGCTAGTCTTCCTGTCCTACTCCTTGATGGCTGAGCCCCAGCCCTCTGCGGTTACATTATTTTGACTCTAATTACTGAGACTCGTGTGATCGTGTGTGCTGGCTTATGTTCCCTTTGTCTTCCCTGGAGTCAGTCTCTCTCTCCTTACTTGCATCTCCCACCCTCACGTGACTGGTGGGGAACTTGGGTCCCACTGAGGGTCACGCAGCACGGTGAGGTCCTGCCCCTGCCTCTCTTGGGTCTCTGCCAAACGAGGCAGAGGGATGCCTCCGGGAAGATCTGGCTTTCGGCCAGATCTCCATTTTTCTCTCAGGAGAGAGAGAACACCTCTTCCCACCGTAAAGTCACAGTCTGGAGCTTACCTGGAATGAGCCAAGGGCCAATTCAAAGAATAGCTGCGTCTCCATGGCATCCTCCGGGGAGAAGGCAAAGATTATGTAGTGGACTCCGAAGAGGGGGACCAGCAGGAGGGTGGACTTGGCCAGGCGCCTGAGGACACAGAGGCGCTGCAGTCTCAGGCCCCTCCACACCCAGGGGCCTCCCTTCTCGCCTGACCGCAGGAGGCTTTGCAGCAGCGTCCCAGCTGCTTGTTTGTTTTTACTTCCGTTTCGGAAAGTCCCAACTCCAACGTACCCGTCGCCCGGATTCAATACTTATCAGTCCACGGCCAGTCCCCAAATTTCTGTTCATGCACCCTATCAGCAAAATGCTTTGAACCCATACCCACATGAATAACTTTATTGATTTATACCATATCTGCATGTATTACTATCACTCTGTGTCTAATATATTATTAGCAAAACCAGCATTTCCATTTGTTTGATAATAAATATCTGTAAGGAGAAGCTCTTTTGTTTTCTCCCCAGGTTAGGGTTGCCAAATTTAGCAAAGAAAAATACAGGATACCCAGTTCAATTTGAATTTCAGATAAACAATGGGTAGTGTTTTTTTTGGTGTAAGTACTAAAAAATTGTTGTTTATCCAAAATTCAAATTAAACTGGGCATCCTGTATTTTATCTGGCAACTCTGTCCTGGATCCCCAGCTGCCCCCTACTTTGGAGCCACTACTCTAGTGACATCCTGGGGAATCTGTCACCCAGTAATCCAGGCCTCTGCCAGATTCTCAAAACTCAGACCATGACAGAGAAAGCCTCTGTTGGACACTGATTTGTCTTCAACACTTGTCATGGGCTGAACTGTGTTCCCCCAGAATTTTAAGTTGAAGCTCTAAGCCCTAGTACCTCAGAATGTGACTGTACTTGCAGACAGGGACCAGTTTAAATGAGACCATCAGGGTGGGACCATAGTCCAGCCAACTGGTGTCCTTGTAAGAAGAGACACCAGGGATGCAGGTGCACAGAGAAAAGGCCATGTGAGGACCCAGCGAGGAGGTGGCCGTTTACAAGCCAAGGAGACAGACCTCAGGAGAAACCAAACCTGCCAACACCTTGATCCTGGACTTCCAGCCTCCAGAACTGTGAGTAAATAAACTTCTCTTATTTAAGCCAGCCAATCTGTGGTATCTTATTGTGGCAGGCTGTGCAGACTAACACAGCATCTTTCTTGAACATCTTAAAGGTTTTAAAGTATTTTTGGATCACATTATCTTGAAAATCTGCTGAAAGCTAAGGTCTGGCGAAAGCTACGGTCTAGCGAAAGCTGGAAAATACAGTCCACCCTCGGCCTCCACGGGGATTGGTTCCAGACTCTCCGCAGACACCAAAATCCTTGGATGCTCAAGTCATTTATATAAAATGGGGTAGTATTTGCATATAACCTACGCACATTTCCCCATATATTTAAGTCATCTTTAGATTACGTATAATACCTCCTACAATGAAAATGTTTTGACTGGGAATTTTTTTTCCCAAATATTTTCGATCTGCAATCCAAGGTTGGCTGAATCCTCAGATGCAAAACCCACAGACAAGGAGGGCCACTGTCCCTGTAAAGATTTGAATTTGGGTCCCCGAAGCCCACTCTCTGACTCCCTAGCCTTGTCCCAAGGGTAAGATCTCTGCCTCCTGGGATCCTGCTTAGATTTCTTTTCTCCCCACCCCTGGGGCCGGGTCTCAGGGTCACATGGACCCATTCTCCCTTCCCCTGGTCCACTGTAAACTTCCAGGTCCCGGCTTTTCCTTTTCCTCCACCTCCACCAGTGCCCAGCACCAGCTGGGTAAACAGTAGGTGCTCAGTAAATGCCTGCTGACTGAGCGAGCGTGCCTAGGTCTTTGCCCTCCACTTACTTATAATGGTTCCCTTCACTTCCTCTTGTTTCTTGAGTTCTAAGTTTTCTCATCAGGATCCTTAGGATGTTTATAAAAAGGATGAAATTAATCTGTAAAACACAAGGCAGAGGTGGGGCTAAAGGTGATTTGCTTTCCCAGCACCTCTCCAGGTCCTGACCCCTGGCCCTGGCCCCTGGGCAGGGAAGGCACTGCAGACCACACCAGGACAGCTCATCACTCCCTTCGCCACCCCCAGTCCTGGTGAAACACACTGTCTAGGCAGGGATGGCTGCCACGGCACCGCCCCCCGCCCCTGGGATTCCGGAGCTCTGAGGTCTGCTCAGTTGCAGCATGGATTACTCACACTTGGAATGCGTTGGAATCTTGTTAAACGGCAGACCTGGAGTAGGCCTGAGATTCTGCATCTCTAGCAAGCTCCAGGGAATGAATGCCAAAGCTGGTCCTTGGACTACGCTTTGAGTAGCAAAGGCTTTATAGCAGAGGTTCTCAAAGTTTAAGGTGCAGATTGCTGGGCTCCACCCCCAAGGTTATGGTTTAGTAAATGCAAATGAGATTTGCTTTTCTTTTCTTTTTTTTGGCCACACCACATGGCTTGCAGGACCTTAGTTCCCCAACCAAGCCCTCGGTAGTGAAAGCACGGAGTCCTAGCCACTGGACTGCCAGGGAATTCCCAAGATTTGCATTTTTAACAAGCTCTCAGGTGAAGCTGCTGGTTTCGGGACCACACTTTGAGAACCACTGCTTCGGAGACTTACAGAATCTCTGCAGGTCAATCACCAGCTCCGGGAAGCCTTCTTGATTACCTCCTTTTCCTGATTCACTGTAGTTAGGGATGATGCTGCTTGTAAGAGCACTTGGAATACTTGAAAGGGGCCAAATGCAAGCATCTGGGTGTGTCCACTAATCACCAAGTCAATCCCAACTTTCTAAAGGACAGGAACAGAGTCTATTTCTTTTGGTGTCCCCTTCCCCAACTCCAGTGCCCAGTGCCAGCAACACTATGAAGTTGCCCATGCGTCGGCCCCTCTCCTCCCCTCCCCCACCAGCTCTAGAATCATTTTGCAGAAGCAGGATCAGTGGAGCTGACTGGCTGGGCCCCCTCATTGTTCAGACAAGTAGCCTGGGGCCTGGGGACGCTGGCCAGAAGACCCAGGATTAGTGGCCTGTCTGGGACCCCAGCCCAGCGCCCCTGCTTCAGGACACTTCTCAGCTCGCTGTTTGTGCATCTTGCTCTAAGCCATGCGTGGTGTAAACTAACAAAGGCTCTTTTACCTTATTTCATTTTTTGCCTTTGAATTGTATTTAATTTAATAGGGAGAACTTGAAAGCAAGAGGGAAAATCTTAACTATCCCAAGGATGAGTGTTAAATAGTGGAATTCTAGGCCCCGTGGCAGGCTGGCAGGGAGAAACTTTGCATCAGGAGTGCCCACCCAACCTCCGTCAGTCACTGGAGAGACTAGTCTTGTGAAAGCAGCCTGGGCCCTGGGGCTCTCGCGGGCTGGGCTGTCCAAGCCCCACAATTGCAGCAGGGAAACTGGCTCAGTGTTATGCAGCTACAGCACATCAGCTGGTCAAATAATTTCAAATGACGTGGGAAAGATTACATCTATTGCTAAGTGAAAAGAACAAACTGGGACACAAAACTACACTGAGCATTTTTGAAAAAGTACATGTGCTCAAAGAAAAAAATAGGAAGGAAAAGCACATGATCACAATGTGCATCTAGGTACTAAAAATATGGGTGATTTTATTCCCTTTTTAAAAATATACTTTGTATTTTCCAATTTTTTTTTTTTTTTTTTTGTGGTACACGGGCCTCTCACTGATGTGGCCTCTCCCGTTGCGGAGCACAGGCTCCAGACGCGCAGGCTCAGCGGCCATGGCTCACGGGCCCAGCCGCTCCGCGGCATGTGGGATCTTCCCGGAGTGGGTCACGAACCCACGTCCCCTGCATCGGCAGGCGGACTCTCAACCACTGCGCCACCAGGGAAGCCCGTATTTTCCAATTTTTTACATGAATTCCATTATTTTTATTTTAGAAATGACAATATATTTTGATTTTACAGAAAAACAAGTACATTCTTATTAAAACATAGTGATAGAGTCAATATTTTTCCACCACATTATCAACCTAATAAAAAAGGTTCTGACATTATCTAAATGTGACAAGCTGACAAAAAACAACTTTTGGTAAATGATAGCAGATTTCATTATACTGTTTTCAGCCTATTGACTATAGTAGGAAATGAAAGCTTAATATCTTTCATTATCCCTTAAGCTTCAATTTAGTCAGATTATAAAACACCATGCTAAGGTTAGCAAATAAAAATGATAATCAAATTATTTGTTACCATAAAATGACTTTGGGGAGCAAACATAAAGTCTTGTTTAAAGTACTAGATACTCCCTGTGCTAGCAGTACACTCTGCATTACTACCATATCAGACGCCCTCTTCCCTGAGTGGTTCCAGATTAATGAATGGCCCTCACACCTGCTAAGAAAAGCAGAAATAGGAAGTCGTTATACTCTCCTGAGCTACTCAGTGGCCTAATGTGGCTGCTACTCGGATTTCTCTACAATTTCCAGCTCTCCTATTGCAAGTTGAGATGGTAGGTAGGATCAAATAAAATTCTATTATTTTTGGGAAAAAAAGAAGGTGGTCATGGATGGCCCCAGGAGGCGAGCCAGTCAGCCATCAGCAGAGGAGGGGGCTGCTGCCCTGTCCTGCCCTCCTGTGAGCCCAGGAGGGGCATGTTCTGTCACCTGGCTCTGCAGCCTTGGCATTCCTCTGAGCCTGTGCACATTACTTCCGGGAAGGGGCTGCCCCAGTGTGCCCCCCACCCCCTGTGTCTTTCTTGTTCTTATCCAGGCCCACAGGCTCAGCTAAGGGCCTCTGGATTGCAGAGCACAATCACCTGGTAACTGAAAACCAAGACGAGCCCCCAGGCCCCTCGCCAAGACAAGGAGACCCTGCATCTCTGCTATCACAGTTTTTAGAAAGCTCCCAGGTTGAGAGTCTAGTCAGGGTTGAGACCCCTGAGCTCCCCTGTCCACGAGTCCCTCCTGAATCTCTCCGCTGGGGCCACCCCTCCGGGCCTGTCCCCGTCACAGCACCACAGAGGCCCAAGACCAGTTTGGCACTTGGCTTTCCCCAAGTGCAACCCCCCTCCTGTAATCCCAGCTCAGTGAGTCTGCCCACTTTAACCAGAGAACACCAAGAAAAATGATCAGGCACCAATGTTCTGAACCAGTGGAGGGGGAATCTCAGGCCAGCCTGAGCCAGCCAGTTCGGGTAAGGAGCTCTGCTCGCCACACTGCAACTGCCACCGTGGACCAGGCGAAGGCAAGCTCTTGCCGCCTGCCTCATTGCCCTCCCATCCACTGGTCTCTAGGGGGCGGAGCTTCCAGACCTTCCTGCCACTGCCCAGCCCCCGGAAGGTCTGGTTTATCCCTCTGCACACGCAGAGGCAGCAATGCTGGCCTTGACCTGGCCCTCTGCCCTGCAAGCCGGTCCTGTTTTGGTCTCTCCCACTGGAGCCCAGCTCAGGGGGATGGCCACTTACCAGGACGGAGACGATCACAGGCCCTCGAATGACCCACCAGATGGATGCGTTGGCATTGATGTCCCAGCACCTAGGGAGGGACAGCCAGGCATCACAAGGAGTGGGGAGCTGGCTGACCAGAAGAGACTAGTTCTCTGACGTCCCCTTTGTGGGAAGGACCCACACTGAGGTCCTCACCCCAGAGGCTGTGTGCTCAGCACCCTGAGAAATGACTGTCCTCTGCTGCCCAGGAGCACTGCCGGGGCCAAGGGAGCATCTGGGGAGCAGAAGCGTGTGGACCTGAGATGGAAGATTCTGGACCCCAAAGCCAGCATGCTGTCAGAATGCATCGGGGAGCATGGTGGCCAGGCAGGTGACCTCAGGGAGTGAAGTGTCCGGGTGACTGACGTGTGACCTCGGCCCCAGGGCCATCAGGCACAGGGGCACTTGGCAACTGGAGAGCCTGTGCTTGGTCTAAGGAGGCCACAACTCCGTCCGGCTCATTTTTGCCACAAGGGCCCATAGGAATGTTGATAGAACTTTCCATTTGTTCTAAAGAAGCTGAAAATCCAGACTTTTTTTAAGGGAATTTATATAATTAAAAGGATTATTTGGGGGGCTTCCCTGGTGGCACAATGGGTAAGAATCCGCCTGCCAATGCAGGGGACATGGGTTCGAGCCCTGGTCCGGGAAGACCCCACATGCCGCAGAGCGATGAAGCCTGTGTGCCACAACTACTGAGCCTGTGCTCTAGAGCCCACGAGCCACAACTACTGAAGCCCGTGTGCCACAACTACTGAGCCGGCGTGCCTAGAGCCCATGCTCCGCAACAAGAGAAGCCACCGCAATGAGAAGCCCGCGCACCGCCACGAAAAGCAGCCCCCACTCGCCGCAACTAGAGAAAGCCCGCGTGCAGCAATGAAGACCCAAAGCAGCCAAAAATAAATAAATAAAATAGATACAACATTAAAGAAATAAAAAACGTTTAAAAAAAAGGATTATTTTGGACTGAATTGGACTGCAAGACACGTGCACGCCTCGTCTGCCCTCGTCCACTCTCTGGCCTGGCTGTGTCATCACACTGATGACACACGGCCTCCCTCCCCCTCGGCCCGGCTGCTGCACCTCCTCCCGGGCTTCTTCCATGCTTTCCTTCCATGAGCCCGCTCCCAGGAACCCCCGGGCTTACCCTGTCCCTGAGCCCAAGTCTTTGGAGAACGAGACTAGAGCTCTTGGTGCCCGTCAGGGCTATAAGCCTGCTCTCCTGGGCCTGTGGGACTCACACACCCGTGTCAGAGGAGGGAGCTGCCAGGAGAGGAAGAGCTGGGCTGGTCCTTAGAGCAGCTGCCAGTGTTTCACAGCTCTCGTCGGGCACCTGACCCAACCGCAGAGTGGCTGGGCCGGCCCACCCCAGGAGGGCTGGGCATTCGGCAGCCTGCGCTGCAGAGAACTCGCCTGTGGCCCCAAGTGTGAGACACAGGCCTCTCCTAGGTAACAGCTCCAAAGGAGGGTCCGTCCTGCTGGAAGAGCTGGACAAGATAAAATATTCCCTCGTTACCTCTCTCCGTCCACCAGCTTACCCGACATCTTCCAGAAAGTGCCTGGTGACAGCCCACGAAGCAACAAAAATGGCCGGGGAACCTGAGGGTTAAAAGTAAAGGGGAGGGGGCAGAGAGGAGAGGACTCAATTTTCAGCACCCTTATGAGAGACCGGACAGTCAGTGATTCCAGGCCAGGGAGCAAGCAGGTGCCAAGGGCTGGTTGCCATGGAAACCCCCTTGCCATCCCGGGTAAATGTGCAGCCTCGCGCGTCAAGGGGGCCAAGGAACCCCTGAGAACGGAGGCAGGATCAGACAGGTCCTGAAGGCCACTGGGGGGCAGGGGGCTCCCGGGAGCTTGGGCCAGATTCCGGAGGACCTCTGCGGGGGAGAAGGGAGGGGACCAGGGCCCCTGGGCAGGTCCATGGAGCTTGTGGAGGCCACTGGTGGAGCCCCTTTCTCAAACTGGGATGTTTGGGGGGGATACAAGGCCACAGGAGAACATTTAGTTTTATTTGAATATTGGTTTGTAAAAAGCTTGGCCATTCAACTGGTAATGTAAGCTATCAATGTTATGTAAACAAAAGTACATTTTGGACTAGAGAATTGTAAGCACACAGGAAATTTAAAGATAAAGTACAAGAACACTTCCCGACTTCTGGCTGAAGATGACAAATCGCACTTACACATTTATCTCCGTTTCTCACTGAAGCCCCCCCAACACGAGAGTAAAGAAATAAAAAAGCTACACGCTCATAAGCACAAAGAATGGGCAAGGAGGGTACAGTGCACGAGAGATGTCAGCATGCTTAGGAACCTGGGAGCTGGCAGAGGAGCAGTAACCGATGTCCCAGAGCAGACAAAGCTGAAACACAAGCGCGGCATGGGGGCTGCTGCTGGGAAGGCGCCCGGGCCCGGTGGTGAGGGCACCGGGGACGCCAGCAGGCAGGAGAGAGGGTGGGGCTGGAAGACAGGAAGCACGTAACCACCCCAGGTGGCCAGCACCACCATTCTACAGCCAAAGAGTTCATCCCCGACAGAAGGGCATTCTCTGGAGAAACAGAGCCAAGGGGAATGGGGCTCTGGCCCAGCAGAGGGTGGGAGGGGTACTCAGCTGGGCACGGGGACCAAGAGAGGATCTACACCTGTGCTGCCACGTGTGGCCACTGAGCCCTTGATGTGTGGCTGCTCTCAGATGAGCTGTGCTCAAAGTGCAAGAGAGCAGATTTGGAAGATTTGCAGGAGTAAGACCGTAAAATACGCTATTAATGAGTTTTTAAATTATACATTGAAATGTTAATATTTTGGTTATATTGGGTTAAACAAAATATACTACTGAAATTAATTTTACTAATAATGAAACTAATTAGTTTCTTTTTACTGTGCTTACTGTGGCTACTAGAAAATTTTAAGTTATATAAAATATAGCTCAGATTCTATTTTTAATGGATATGCCTGTCATCCGCTGACTGGGAAAAGCCCACCCCCAGGCTGCTCAGTTCTCAGACTTCTAACAGCCGAGATTGCACCCTTGCTCGAGCCCTCCAAACCCCACCCCAGGCAGGAGATGACAGGATTCTTCCCTGGAGGAACCAAACAGCCCCAGACAAAGGGCCTCTAGTAGCGATGCTGAGGACCCACCCACACAGCGGCCACTTCCAGCCCAGTCTCCCTCGAGAGACATGTCCCCCCGCTCCCCTCCACACACACACAGAGGGCCTTCAGTCAACACCGAAAGTGACTCACTCTTAAATATGAACAGTCAAGGTCACCAGCATCTGAAGAAAGCTGATTACATAAAAGGCAAGGACCAAAACAACCAGAGAAAAGGAACTCAGAGGAAACAGACCATACAGGCTGTACGAGGAACTTGAGCAAAACAATTCTAAGGAATATCATCAGCAAGATTAGAGGGACGATTACTTCTCCAAGACACAAACAGGATGCCGAAAACAGGGAGTATTCAGAGAATAAGGAAGAGGGCTTGGAAATTGAATATATGATGATCAAGATTTTTAAAATTCCATAGATGGGATGGAAGAGAAAGACCAGGAACTGCCCAGAAAGCAGAACACAAAGTGTGGAATAAAAAGTAAGAGGAAAGAAAAGAGAAAATTAGAAGCCAATTCCAGGACGTGCACCATCTGATTAAAAGTTTCAGAAAGAGAGGATTAAAAACCAGAGGGAAGGAAATGATCAAAGGGGCAGTGTAAGACCATTGTCGAAGAAATGAAGGCTGTGAGTTTCCAGATGAAAGGACCACCACATACCAGCCAAAGGATAAAAACAGACTTGCATGGGGGCAATCCCTATGATATTTCAAAACACAGGAGACAGAGAGAAGATTCTACAGATTCTACAGCTTATACAGAGGTGAGTAAAAAGGCTCGGGAAACAGAATGGCATGGCATGTCGCATAACACCAGATGCCAAAACAGAAGGCCTTCAAAATTCTGGGGAAAAATAACTGTCAACCTAATTTCTATGCCCAGCAAAACTACAAATTGGGTGTGAAAGTTGAACAAAGATATGTTTAGATATGCAATGCAAAAAAATGTAGCTTCCAGACTTCCCTGGTGGTGCAGTGGTTGAGAATCTGCCTGCCAATGCAGGAGACATGGGTTCAAGCCCTGGTCTGGGAAGATCCCACATGCCAGGGAGCAACTAAGCCCATGCGCCACAACTACTGAAGCCTGCACGCCTAGAGCCCATGCTCCACAACAAGAGAAGCCACTGCAAATGAGAAGCCCGTGCACCACAACGAAGAGTAGCCCCCGCTCGCCGCAACTAGAGAAAAGCCCGCGCGCAGCAACGAAGACCCAACGCAGCCAAAAAAACAAATGTAGCTTCCATGCACTCTTTGTTAAGACAGACACTGGAGGATGTGCTCCAACACGACTTGACAGTTACCCAAAGAGAGGCAGACAAGAAGTCAAGGAATAGAATTCGTGGAGGAAAATGAAGGAAATCTCAGCCTGAAGGTTAAGGGAGTCGAGCAGTTCTAGAGAATGACCAGCCCAAACAGAGCAGGAGGGCAGGAGGCTCTTCTAGAAAGAACATGGGTGGGTGTACCACATTAAGTAACATCCCCCCCAAAGGTTCATGTCCCTAGAACCTCAGGATGTGACCTTTTCTGGAAATAGGGTCTTTGCAGGTGCTAGTAGTTAAGACGAAGTCATACTTATAAGGACCTTAATCCAATATAACTGGCATCACTTTAAGAAGGCCGTGAGATACGCACACAGAGGAGACATAGAGGGAAGAAGACCACGTAAAGATGGAGGGAGAGATTGGAGTGAGGCTCCTACAAGGCAAGGAAGGCCAAAGACCGCCAGCAGCCACCAGAAACAAGGGGAGAGGCGTAGAGCATATTGTCCCTCAGAGCCCTCAGAAGGAAGCAGCCCTGCCAAGACCGGACTTTGAACTTCTGGCCTCCAGAACTGGGAGACAATAAATTTCCGTTGTTTTAAGACAAGTGGTAACTTGTTACAGCAGCCCTAGGACACTAATACAGCAGGAATAAACCAGACAGATAGGAACTAGTGGACTTCATGTTGTTGCATTTGATGATGGGGAACCAGCACTGGAGGGTTTTCCAGTTCTGCTGAGGATGTGGGAGAATTAGTGACAGCAACACAAAATGAGTCAATAAAAAATGACTCCATAAGTCTGGGATTAACACACACACACTACTATACATAAAATAGATAACCAACAAGGACCTACTGTGTATAGCACAGGGAACTCTACTCAATATTATGTAATAACCTATATGGGAAAAGAATCTGAAAAAGAGTGGATATATGTATATGTATAACTGATCCACTCTGCTGTACACCTGAAACTAACATAACATTGTAGATCAACTATACTCCAAAATAAAATAAAAATTAAATTAAGAAATGACTCCATAAAATATAAAAACTTAAATACTGGAAGTAAAATCAATGTACACCAGTTGGCTCGGTAGTAAACAATATTTACATAGACATGATGATGTATACATTGAATACTGTGATTTAGCCCCAAACTGTGAAAGACTCTGACGGGAGGATAGAGGTGGCAGATGAAGAATTTTATACCCTTCCCTTTAATCACAAGGAGTCAACAAATAATGCCTCAGGACTTCCCTGGCGGTACAGTGGTTAAGAATCCACCTTCCAATGCAGGGGACGCGGGTTGGATCCCAAGTCTGGGAACTAAGATCCCACATGCGGAGGGCCAACTAAGCCTGTGCGCTCTAGAGCCGGCACGCCACAACAAAAAGATTCCGCGTGCTGCAGCGAAGATCCTGCGTGCCACAAGTAAGACACGACGCAGCCAAATAAACAAATAAATATTTTTTAAAAAGTGGGCCAAGGATGTGAATAGACAGTTAGAAAAAAAAACAATGCCCCAGATGGACAAATCAAAACATAGTAGAATATTGTTTAGAAACATGAGAGCAGGTATCAAAAGGAGCAGCTCAAGAGCTGGAGGATGTTACATCTGGGTGGCAGAAGTGGGAGCCTCTTCAGGAGACTGCTTGCTTTTGTTTGCTTTTTCATTTTAGACTTGTAGTTCTATTTAATTCTTTAAACCAAGTACACGTATGGCTTTGATAAAAAAAAAATTCTCTGCCTCAGTTTGGGTACTTCGGGCAAACATGGATTCTGAGGGCCACCTGTTTATGATTATTTGTCTTACGTCTTTAACAGTGAGTCAGTGGAAAAGTCTGAAAAGCGGATAATGGTTGAAGTCGTGGTCCTCACTGTGGTCCCTGCAACAACAGTATCAGCATCACCTGGGACCTGGTTAGAAATGCAGAGTCTCAGGCTCCACCGCTGGCCCACTGGACTGAGACTGTGGGGCGGGGCCCAGGCAACCAGGTTGACGTGCCCTCTGCATGGTTCCAACGCAGCTCCAGCTGGAGCACCACCAGTCTGAGTTCCCTCAGTGAATGGGAGTTTGACGCAGCTCCTATAAAAGCCAGAGGTATCACTCTTTCCTGGGCACAGACTGACACCCCAGCCACCTTGAAAAAGTAAAAGCTTTGGATAAGTAATAAAAACTTCAAAAGCTTGTGCCTTCTGACTCAGGGGTCCCAATTCCAGGATTCTCTATTACACATGGAATAAGCTTTGCCCATAAAAGTATTCCTCGCTGTGTTATTTATCACAGTGAAAAATGAGAAACAACCTAAACATCCAAAAAAATAGGTATTTGGCTGCATACATCCACACAGTGGTTAAAAATGTTTACTGAAGATTTGAAAGAATACAGAGCATGCTTCTGTGTTCATGGAAAGAGGCAAGATTCAAAATTCTACATACAGGATGATTGCAACCACGTGGGAAAAACTGGGAGTATAAAAAAAGTCTGGAAGGAAACCCTAGAAAATGTTCAACATTTTCTATGGGCCTATGGTAATTTTTTTTCCTACTTAAAATTTTTTTTTTTTTTTTTGGCAGAGTTTTATGGTGGCCACATACTCATTTCAGCAACCTATCTCTGGGGAGGGGGGTGAATACAAACTGAGGCAGGGGCCGCTGCTTTTGCAAGACAAGAGCCTCTCGGAGACAGACAGCTTTAGACCTTCCTGAGTCCCTTCATGTCCCCTGGGGGTTGTGCAGGCAGAGAGGCACAGAGAGAAGGAACCGCTGCTCTTTAATGTGCTGCTCTATCCCCACGGCCTGGCATATACTAGATGCTCAATAAATATTTGAGGAAGAGGGACTGCCCTGGTGGCCCAGTGGCTAAGGCTCTGTGCTCCCAATGCAGGGGGCTCGGGTTCCATCCCTGGTCAGGGAACTAAATCCCACATGCTGCAACTAAAAGATCCCACTTGCTGCAACTAAAGATCCCACGTGCTGCATCTAAGACCCAGCACAGCCAGATAAATAAACAAATATTTTAAAAATATACTTGAGTAAGAAAAGAAGGCTCTCATTATCTCACTTAAACCTCCTAAAAACCCGTGATGGAGATATTATCACAATGCACTTTTGTCTCCTTGCTAGACTACAAACCCCTGGAGCGATGGAACCATTTTTGGTTTTGTTTTTGTAATCTCCATAAGCCCTTCTGAGGACAAAGAAGTGCTCAAAGGAAGTTCAGCAAATTATGATCCTGATATTATAGAAGATGAAACTGTCCACGTTCATACAGGGAAATCCTGGCAGATCTGGGAGTCAAGGCTCAGTGAGGTGGCTAGACACCGAGGGCATCTGGGGCAGAGTTAGCAGCATAAGGCAAGTCCCTTGTCCCAGGCTCTCTGGAACTACTGGCCTATGTGGAAATCCAGATCTGCAGAGCCCTACATCTCCTGCTGACTGAGGGTCATGTGCTCATCAGGCTGCCAGAGTTCAGAAGCAGGAGGGCTCAGTGAACTCCGCTGGCTCAGGCAACTTCCCTGATGGTCTGATGAGGAGATACAGCCCTTGCACATAAGGGTTTAGACAAGCAGGAAAGACAGTGGGGGGCATTCCTGGCAGGGGCACTTCTTAATTAAAGGCACCAAGAGGAAAGTAAATGAAGCTAATGGCTACTACACATGACTACCCCTGTAAGCCTGTGAGTCACTCACAGAAACCTGACTGTCTAGAAGCCAGTGGGGAACTTACATATGTTTATCAAATGAACAGCTGATGGATGGAGGGAGGGAGGGAGGCAGGAAGGGATAGAAGGATGGATGGATGGATGGATAGGTGGATGGATGGAGGGATGGAGGGATAGATAGGTGGATGGATTGATGGAGGGATGGATGGATGGATAGATGGATGGATGGATGGATGGACGGATGGACGGATGGATGGAAGGATGGATAGATGGATGTTTGTTTATGGCAGAATAAGAGTTAAGGGGCTTTGCAAATAGACAGGCCTTGGTTTGAATTCTGGTTCTACCCTTGTCTACAGTGTGAGCTGAGCATGTTATGTCATGTCTCTGAGCCAAGGTTCCTCTAAGAGGCCTCTGGAGGTTGTTGTGATGATTAAATAATGCATGCAAAGTGTTGAGTTCAAAGCCTGGCATACGGTAGGTGCTCAAGAAATCAGAATTATTATCATCTTCATTGACCAGAAAGGAAAGGGGGAAGAGAAGCAATGGGGCCTGCAGTTAGCTGTCTTACTACCATTTCCCCTCCTTCCTGGAAACTGAATCCTGAATTTCCTTTGGGAAGCTATGTGGTTTGAGTAGCTTAAGCCAATCAGTGTATTCCATTCTCTCAGGCCCCTGTGATTGGTTCAAGGATGTGTATAACACTTCAGCTGGTCCAATCAGAGTGAATTTCAGAGTATTTGCCAGGAGTGCTTGGACACAGCCCCTCTCTTTCATCAGATGTAACTGCTGGCAGTTACATTGGGAGCACCTAATGATAACACTGATGTTACAGAAGGCAAAGCAGAAAAACAAAAAGAAACGTTGAGCTGCTGGATTCAGCCTCACCTGAAGCTGGTGATCCCTGGACTTGTCAGTTACATGAACCAATTAATTTCTTTGATGTTTCAAGCCTATCTAAACCAGGTTTTCTGATACCTACAGTCAAAAGCACCCTAACTGATACAAAAGGAAGCAGGAATGAGGACGTATGGATGCAATGTCTGGGGAAGACGAGGCAACAGTGTTGGGGGTATCAAACTGTAAAAGGCTTTGGATGCCAGAAATTGGGGCATCCAAATTTTAGCTATTTTTTCCCATTTGACAGACAAACTGAGGCCAGAGAGTTAACCATCAAGCAACTTGTCTAAGTTCACGAACTTAACTAAGTATAGAGCTGAAACTGGAACCCACACCCTTCTCCTTCTGCCTCAGTGCCCTTTCCCACATAGCATGCAGCCACCGTACCCCTGGAGAAACATACCCCATCCGAGGGCAATAAATCCCTGGAGCCATTTCCTTTCTGAGAAGAAGGAGATGACGAGGAGCGTGTGAAGGTAGAGGCCTTCCACCAGCAGCCAGGAGTAGTTGGCCATGATGCAGTACTGGAAGAAGACCATGACCAGCTTACAGCCCACCTGCGAAGAGAGGCAGCTGAGCCCCAGGCTGGCGGCCCTGCGCTTCCCTCCAGGAGAGGTGGGGTGCGCCAGGGGTCAGCAGCCAGGCCAAGCAGAGAGCCTCTGGGGCTCACGGCCACCCCCTCTGGCCTTCCAGTATAAGAAGACCAGGCTCATAGAGCTCTCTAGAGTGGAAATCCACAGGCCAGCAGGCTTGGTCAAGATGGCCAAAGGGCTGTTGCAGCAGCAGGAACGGCATTCAAATTCTGGAACCGGCTGCCAGGCGTCAAACGGTCAGATATCGCCCAATTCCCAGCAGCAAATGAGGGCATTTTTCAGATGAGGGAACTGAGGCCTAGAGAGGGAAAGGGATTTCTGAGCAAAAGGTTAATAAAATCCTTTCCAGGCTTAGTTTTCCTGGAAATAGATGAAGAAGGGACGAGCTAACACTGATGAGAGTACACGACCCTGCCTGGTGCACTGTGTCTGGACTGCAGGCCTCTGAATACCCGAGGGGGGTGCCAGGGTTGGCCTTGCCTAATGCTGTGACTCTTGTGGCAGGCCTGTCCCTTGCAGGGATCCCTGGAAGCTATGCCTGTGGGATTGTCGGGCCGAGGCTTCTATACCAGCATGGCTCCCACTCCCACACTGTGAGGGCCTCATTTCCTTTCCCCGCGCTGTTCCCTGAAGAGAGGACAGCTCCTGGGATGGCCCGAGGGCTGCTGCACAGAGCGCAGGTCACATCCACGTCCACAGGGGAGGAGCGCCCAGGGCCGCCTGTGGCCTCCCAGACACTCCGACTCCAGGCGTGGCCTGTGGCTGGCTCGTTAGTCTGCGGCTTAGTAGAACCCGGAAAGGTTCCCTGCTGGGCACTGCTGGACTTCTCCACTGGTCAGTGATGGGGTGGGGCCTGAATCTGTCTTCTGACTCCCAGGAAATTCCCTGAGACACAGGGGCCCTCCTTGAGGGACCGCTCAGTCTTGAGTCAGAAAACACACACATACACACATGCACACGGAAAACTATAAGCAATGCAAACCTGACAGATCTGTGAGCAATTACAGATGTGAGTGGTGGGAAGTGGCCAGCAGGCTGACTAAACCAATCTCGATTTCCAATCCCCTTCTCCCTTGCTGGCTTCTGCTGTGGAGACTACGATAGTAAAATACTCAATCTCCCAGCTTCCTTTGCAGTTAGATGTTGTCACATGACACAGTTCTAGCCCGTGAGATGTAGACATAGTCTTGGGAAGAGGCAAAGCCTCCTAAAGAGAAAAAAAGTTCAACCTTGACTTTCCTGCTTTTTGCCTGGAACATGGATGTGAGGCCTGGGGTTGCAGCAGCCATGTTGTTAGCATGCAGTGTAAAGCATGGGACATGGGATCAAGAATGGCAGAGCAGAAAGGGGAAAGGACTGTGTCCATGATGGCATGGAGCCAGTGCCACCTCTTGGTCACCCACCTGTGGACTGCTTCTGTGGGGAACAACCCCCATCTGTTTAAGGCACTGATGTACAGTTTTCTGTTACGTACAGCGAAAGGGATCCTCAACTGGTACCCAGTGACATTGCAATGAAAGAAGACTCATCTGAGCTTTCAGAAGGAGGACGAGGGTTAGATATAACAAAACGATTGTTCCACTGCACATCTGGGTGTGCAGACACACAAGCATATGCTCACCTTTTTCTTTCTACAATCCCAACCCTCTAGCTTTAGCTATCTGTCTACATTTGGGACTTGGCAGGAGCAGGGAAGGGAGGGGATTGCTATGTGTCTAATTCCCAGAAGGGCTAATCCACTCCAGGACACTGGGAGTTGAACAGCAGCCCCATGGGCTTCTCGACAAACTGCTTTCATGTGGGTCCCAGACTGTGCATCTGGGGACATGAGACTCCCTGAACCTCCCCAGCACTGGCCCCTTTACTCTAGGCATTAAGTGCAGCCTCAGCAGGGACAGCGGGGGCAGCGGGGGAGCAGGCAGGCCTGGCCACGCCGTGGGCCACGCAGGCGTGTTACCCTGTGGGCATCACAACGCGCGACGTCGTCGGAGGAGAAGAGCACGGCATCCTTGATGAAGTTGGACAGGGCACGCAGGATGAAGGACACAAAGAGATGCATGTGGATGTAGTTGCGGGTGCAGTGGAGCTTCCTGGAGGGAGAGGATGCAGGGCCGTAGGGGCCAGAGCCGGAGAGGCCCAGGGCTCAGCCGCCCACCCTCCCCCCACCCCCACGCACCACGGAAACCCAGGCCCTGGACGTGACAACTCTCTAAATCTCCCTGTTTGCAGAACCTGAATGAGCCCAGGCCCCCAGGTGCCCAGCCTACTCTGTCTCATGCTGCAATTAAAAAAAAAAAAAAAAAAAAAAAAAAAAGCTGGGGTTATAAGGGCGAGATCCTATTCTGCTCCGACCACCTCCAGCTCCCAGAATTGTCAGAAGGGGGTGGGGAAGGGGGCAAGTGGCACAGAAAGAACACAGGCTGTGGGGAGAAATCAGACCCGGGCTCTGCCACTTTTCAGCTACACGATCTAGAGCAAGCCCTTCACCAGCCAGAGCCTAGGTTTCCCCCTTGCTGTAGGGGCAGAAGTCTCTTAACTGTTCCCCTCCTTCCGCTTCAGGAACAAGGCTTTCCTTCGGGGAACGCATCCCATCTCTGGTTGGGGATGACGCTAGCCCCACCCTCATGACAGACCTGACCGATCCATACCTGGCTGCAGTGATTGGCTCAGGGCTGGGCATGTGACCCAAGCCAGCCAATGAGAATTCCCCCAGGACTTTCATTGCAACTAATGAAGAAGGGGGTCCTTGGCCCTGGTGGCGCTGAGCTGGTAGAATGTCCGTCTGCAGCTGCTGGTGGTTGTCTGTGCCAGCCCCGCGTAAAGCCTGCCTGAGGCCAATGCAAGGTGAAGAAATGGCAGGAGACAGACCCAGTTCTGCTGATACCTTGGAGCACCTAGATCCAGGCACACCTAAAGCCAGGTGCCCCTGAACTTGTCAATTGTGTGCATCAGGTCACCTTTGTTTTTCTTAAGGTGCTTTAAGGCGGATTTCTGTTTCTTGCAACCAAGAGTCTGGCTAATATACCTGTAAAATGGGGATGATACCTATCTCACAGCATTGTGTGAAAATCAGAAATGATACATGTAAAGCAACTGGTGCAGTAAGTTCTAGTTATGTTCAGTAGATGTCAAATGAATAAAGGAATGAACGAGGTCACAGAAACTTCCAAGTTTTGCCACAGGTAAGCTTTAGATCAAGAGGGGACAAAGTGGCCCACCCAGACCTTCCTCTCTCTGGTCAGAACAATTAAAAGAGACCCGAAGTCTGTGCTGGGGAAGGCTGGGAAGATGGAGAGCTGGCAGCAGGTTCTTACCGAAAGGCACAGAGGATGCCAAGGGCCACCAGGAGCATCACCAGGGAGGAGCTGTAGCCCACGGTGTACATGACCTTCAGCTTCAGGAGGTACTCGTACTGCAGAGAGAGAGGGCCGTGTCAGCCCCACCCACCCACCCGGCTGAACCTGCCCTTTTCTGCCACAGAGTGCACCCGCTCCAGGCTGCTGAAGCCCCTTCAACTCTGACCGCTATTCTGTTCATACCCCAAGGACACGCATTCATAGACTCACGACATCTTGGCTTGGGAAAAGACCTTGGGGATCCTCTGATACCAGTTCAAAATTCTATCCCATACACAGGGTCCCGACCATCACCCTGAATTCAAGCCTTTGCTTGAATACCTCCACGGATGAGGCACTCACTGCTTTTTGAAGAAGTCACTGGGTATGCAACAGTGCAAAGTATTAGATAATTTTTTCTCAAGTGAATCTAAAACCTATTACCTTTAAATTGTACCTATTGGTCCCTTTTCTTCTTCTGGAGTCACTGAAAATAAGTTGAATTTGTCTTGTACCTAGAGCCCATAATTACTTTAAAAATAAATTTTTCACGGTAGAATAGCTTTAGACTTATAGAAAAGTCACAAAGATTCTACAGAGAGGCCTGTCCTTTCTGAATACAATTCTTCTGCCCATCTGTCCCCCACTTACCGTCTGGGCATTAAATATTCCCTGTGTCTTTAATCTCTCTCCATAACCCTTCACCATTTTTCTCCACTAATATCCTCCAGTTTGTGAAGGTCCTTCTTAAACAAGACACCCAGAACCAGATAGCTGAAAAGCTCCAGATGCATTCTCTGACCAGGAAGAAATAGAGTGGGACCGTCACTTCCCCTGATCTATACACTGCACTCTTGTAAACGCAGCCAAGCAGTCATTTACTTGTTCAGCAGCCCCCTCACACTATTGGCTCATCTTTGAGTCAAGAAGATCTCAATGGAATGGAATAATGTGACATATAGAACTAAATGTGAAGACCTGTATTTTTAAGGGTCAAAAAGAAAACCAAATTGTACAACAGTCTTTTTTTTCCTAGCATCTTTATTGGAGTATAATTGCTCTACCATGGTGTGTTAGTTTCTGCTGTATAACAAAGTGAACCAGCTATAGCTATACATATATCCCCACATCTCTTCCCTCTTGCATCTCCCTCCCACCCTCCCTATGCCAGCCCTCTAGGTGGTCACAAAGCACCGAGCTGATCTCCCTGTGCTGTGCCGCTGCTTCCCACTAGCTAGCTATTTTACATTAAAAAGAATCAAGGAAATAAAAAGTAAAGCAATAATGCCATACCATTTTTTTTACCAACCAAATTAACAAATATTTA
This sequence comes from Grampus griseus, assembly GCF_964374135.1. NCBI lineage: Eukaryota > Metazoa > Chordata > Mammalia > Artiodactyla > Delphinidae > Grampus > Grampus griseus. The sequence goes on along the minus strand of NW_028133393.1, from coordinate 1,352,670 downwards.
AAAGTACTAATGTTCTATGTAGGTGAAGGTATAGTGGGAGTGAAAATTGCTTCAGTCTCTCTGGAAAGTAGCATGCGTCGAGAACCTCTGAAACATACATTCCTTCTGGCCGCCCCTCTACCTCTAGGAATTAATTCTAAGAATTATCAGAAATATAAAAGCATATTCATATATAAAGATGTTTATCACAGGACCATTTTTGATGAAAAACATGCAAATGTCCAACAACAGAAGAATAGCTAGCTAAATTCTTTTAAATCCAAAGGTTAGACTACATTAAAAAAGTGTGCTTACCAAGAGTTTTAAAAGATGTCAGGACATAATGTAATGTTAACTGAAAAGGCAGAATACAAACTTTACATGTACAGTGTGATTTCTGCTTTATGTAAAAAAAAGTGTTAGGTTGAATTGTATGAACCTGTCCTTTTCTGTACATCGAAGAAGACTGCATATTGGCCACCTCATGTGGTTCAGTCTCATACACACACAAGACTGTGAGGAGGTGTGTTAGACATTATTAGTGGTTAACTTTGGAGTATAAACTTGTGGATAGAGTCGTTATTTTCATTTGTATTTTTTTCTGTACTTTTCATTTTTCTTCAGTGGGTAAGTACTATCTTATAACCAGAAGAAAAGGGTAATAAAAAACAAAGAACCACAGGCACAAGAATACTATTGGGGAAATCTGACAGCTGTTCATATGAAAATGACTTTGAGGTTTGAGTGGCCCAAGCTCCATGGCATAAAAGAAGTGTATGCAGAGAGAACATGCACAGGCTTCAGAGCCAAGAGACAAGGGTTCCAAACCCAGGACTGCTTCTACTCAACAGCTGTGTGACCCTGGGCAAATTACTTAACTTCTCTGAGCCTCAGATTCCTCACCTGCAAAATGCGGATAATATCTACCGTGCAGGCATTTTGGAAGAACAAACAGGGTATCAGGTAGTGTATCTAGACAGGGCCTGGCACTTGGAAGACACTCAGCACATGTTGATTCTTCCCCATCTCCACCCTCTACCCCCACAACCACCATTCAGTCTGAGTCAGCAGTCTGACACTGCCGGTGTGAGGTATGGGTATGAGGTAGCTGCTAGGACTATTAGGTCTCTTCTCAGTTACATTAATGGAGTGCTGTGAAGCAGGCCACGTTGGAATGTCTGGAGTGTTTGGTCCAGTTCTGGGTATGTTATTTTAAGAGAAGCATTAGTAAAGTGGAGCATTTCCGGAGGAAGGTGACTGTCATCTGAACTGGCTACACTGCACCCTAAAGGAAACAAACAAGCTTAGGGAAGCTGAGTACCAAAACGCCTGAGACGTAATTGTGCGCCCCAGGGGTAGGGGAGTAAGCACAAAGTCGACGGGACTCAGACCGACCGAAAGTTTCCTGGCAGCAGAGGGAACCTTTGACGGGCTGGCTGCCATGTGACCCTGTGCTTCTGCACTGAGGCGACTGCAATTCCAGAAGCCAGAAGCCACCTCTCAGCAACAAGCGGGGAGCCACAATGGCAGTAAGTTGCATTGGATGGATGGCTCCTAGATGTAGGGACGTCAAAGAGCAGTGAAATGTCAAAAAATCGGAGGACCAATGTGTCAGACTAGGATGTCATCACGTGTGGGATGTGCCCCACAGCTGAGGGCGTCGGCCTCACCCCGGGGACGCCTGGATCTGCAGCCCCGGGTCAGGAGCACATCAGGTTAGCCTATGGCAGCGTGAGGAGGCCTGGGGTGACAAGCGTGCAGGGTCCTGGCTGAGCATTCCGTGCTGTCCTGTGGCTGTGTTATTGTCTACCGGGGTACCCTCAGGATGCCCTGGCCTGCTCTGCCTTTGTCTGTAAGATCTGACCCCAAAAGAGCCCTGTTCCCAGGAAGCCAGATGTGACCACAGTGCCCCAGGCCTCAACCTCTGCAGCTGTGCACCCCCTGCCCCCCAGAGGGCTGCTGCCTGTCCTGGATCAAGCTGCCCATCTCTCTGCTGTGTGTCTCGACTGGGCCCCCTCCTTCTCTATCCTCTACATCAGGGGACAGCAGACGTTTTCCATAAAGGGACAGACAAAACATTTTAGGCTTTGGGTACTATTTGGTCTCTTTTGCAACTACTCAACTCTGCCCTTTCGGTGCAAATGGGTGTGGCTGTGTGTCAATAAATCTTTATTTGCAAAAGCAGATGGTGGGCTGGATTTGGCCCAAGGGTCCTAGTTTTCTAACCTCTGCTCTGGGTAAGCAAACTCCATTTTTTTTACCCAAGTGGCAGCTTTGCCTGGTCTTTCTGCTGATCTGAGTCCACTGTTGGCAACTGGTGTGTGCCAAGTCAGGAAGTTGCAAAAAGACAACCAACAAATATATACTTTCACCATCATTTGATTAAAAGAGAAAAAGACATTTCAACACTAAGAAAGGAAGATCCAATTCTCAGAATAAAAGAAAAAGTTTGTGGGAATTCCCTGGTATTCCAGTGGTTAGGACTCCACACTTTCACTGCCAAGGGCCTGGGTTCAATCCCTGGTCAGGGATCTAAGATCCCACAAGCCCTGGATTTCCCTGGTGGTGCAGTGGTTAAGAACCCGCCTGCCAATGCAGGGGACACGGGTTCGAGCCCTGGTCCGGGAAGATCCCACGTGCCGTGGAGCAGCTAAGCCCATGCACCACAACTACTGAGCCTGCATTCTAGAGCCCACGAGCCACAACTACTGAAGCCAGAGCGCCTAGAGCCCGTGCTCTGCAATAAGAGAAGCCACCGCAATGAGAAGACCGCTCAGCGCAACAAAGAGTAGCCCCCACTCGCTGCAACTAGAGAAAGCCCACGTGCAGCAACAAAGACCCAACACAGCCAAAAAGAAAAAAAAAAAGACAAAGTCTGTGCTTGTCTGTGGACTGACATTTAAGGACCAGTGAATCACATGGTCTGGAAACCCTTCCACCAGTCTTAGGGATTTTTTTTTTTATGTGAGCTGAAGCCACGGTAGGTCATCTTTTTACTATTTTAGACAACTAATTTTCTGAGTTAAGTCCAGAACTTTGCATTTATCTTTGTTTTCATTTATTTATTTATTTTTGGCCGTGTTGGGTCTTCGTTACTGCATGCTGGCTTTCTCTGGTTGTGGTGAGCGGGGGCTACCCTTGGTTGCGGTGTGTGGACTTCTCACTGCGGTGGCTTCTCTTGTTGTGGAGCACGGGCTCTAGGTGCACAGGCTTCAGTGGTTGTGGCATGCGGGCTCCATAGTTGTGGCTCACGGCCTCTAGAGCACAGGCTCAGTAGTTGTGGTGATGGGCTTCGTTGCTCCGTGGCATGTGGGATCTTCCTGGACCAGGGCTCGAACCCGTGTCCCCTGCATTGGCAGGCGGATTCTTAACCACTGAGCCACCAGGGAAGCCCACATTTATCTTTGTTAAATCTCTGCTCCTTCTTCTGGCATTTTACAGTTTCAACCCGGCCGTGAATAACATGGTTAAGGCCCTGGGCTCCGTTCCCACCCAGCTGATTAGTCTAAACCAACAGTTCTTATATGTGGCTTTCATATACATAACTCACAAAGCCAAAAGCTCTTTAGGGTCCTCAATAACTCCCAAGGGTGTAAAAGGATCCCGAGGCCAAAAAGTTTGAGAACTGCTGGTCCAAGCCAAGCACGTGTCCCAGCCCTCTGCCAGGGATGGTCTGGAGGTGGACAGGCTCAAGTCACGTTGGGCCAGTGAGATGTCAGGACAGGCTTGCTGGCGGCCTGGCTGAGAAACTTTCTTGCTGTTAGCAAGAAAAGTAAGGCTGTCCCTCCTTCCGGACAGGCAGGCCTGGGGAGTCTGCGGCTATAGTCACCAATGGCAGTCATCTGACAACAGGAAGAGAGCCAGCCTTGGGATAAACCACGAGGCTAGCAGGAGGAGAGACAGAAAGAACCTGGTCCTGGGTGGCTCTGGGGTACTGCTCATGAAAGGGTCCTGATGCCCGTTCTCCACATCCCTAGCTACGTGAGCCACATTAGCTTACGAAGCCAGTTGGAAATTTCTGCCACTTTCGAACCTCCGTCCCGCCACCCACTATACAAATGATCCCTCTTAATCTTATGGATTTTACAAACGTGATACACGTAAGCCTCCTGTCTTCATATAGGTCAGTGACAGAAAGGGTAATCTACAGAGGTCAGAGCCCATCCACTGGCCCTCCAAGACCACAGGCATCCTTATTAAATTACTCCCATCGGATCTGAAGACCTCATGTGTCTTCCCTGACTGGATGATAAGACCGGGCAGAGAAGAAGCTCCATCCTCCACGTCAGGCCCCACTCAGTCTCCTTTGGGAAGGGCTCTGGACCAGACGGCCCCTTCAGGGAGCCACCGCACCAGCACCCCGTCTCAAACCAGGCCTGCCCGCCGCCGGGCTCTCCTGCCTCTGGAGCCCGAAGCTCCTCTGAGAAGGGACGCTTGGGAGCTGGCACTGCGCCAGGCACCCTTGCCTGCACTTCCACAGGTTCACGAGCCTGTGAGGTCAGGACCATTACTAACCCCATTTCCCTGATGAAGAAACTGAGGCACAGACAAGTTACATCCTCCCCAACCCCCAAGGTCACAGGCAGGTTCAGACTCACCACCGGGCCCCAAGCGTTTAGCCCCAGTCTCTGCTCTTTGGGTTTCACGCCAGCATCCCGATGGCACGTGGCAGCTCTCACTGTGCCATGCTCCTCAGGACCATCACCTCTGGGCTGGTGGACCAGGGCGGGGAAGTGGGCCCATCCAGCCCAGGGGAGCAAGGGGGTGTGGGGCTGAGAGGGGCAGCCCGGGGTCCCCAACCTCACCCTGAGCCAGCTTCACTCTCTGCTCCCCAGCCACCTCTGCCCCGCAGGGAGGTGTTGGCAGGCTTACCCTCTTCTCGTTGGAGGAGTCGTTCACGTGGACCCCACAGGCCAGGTCAGGCCTGGGGAAGGTCTCTGACCAGCCGGCCTGCGTGCAGTTTCGAAATATGGAACCTGTGGAGGCCAAGCAGCCTGCAGTGAGCAGTGGGGACCGGACCCAAGGCCGGCTCTCCGGGTGCCCTCGCCGCGTCTGAGGGGCAGCTGGAGCTTCCTTCCGTCACCCTGTCCCTTTCTCTGAACCACACAGGCAGCTGCAATTGGCCCAGCTGGCCCTGGGAGCCTTAGTAAGAGTCAGTCAGGAAAAGGAGTGGGAAAGGTGCGCAGGCAGATGGCCTAGAGCAGATGTGCGAGCGTGGAACAGACCCGCGGCTCCCGGATACGTCGACCTGCAAAGCTGGCCGGCCCTGCACCGATACCCCTCCGGCCCCCGCCTCACGGCCACTGTGCCAGGCACCGAGCTCCACAGTGAGGGAGACGACTGACACATGCCCCAGGCCCAGGCCCAGCAGAACTTCCAGCGTCACCACTCGATTCCCTGGGTGCCCCCGGAGAACCTTCAAGCTGGGAGGCACTGCAGTGTCTCCTACGAGGAGAGAGGCTGGATGCAGTGCTTAAGAAGAGCAGGTTACACACCTTGAATCAAACAATGTTGATCTCACACTAACGGCTGTGTGTTTATTCAATTATAAAATTTCGTGCTCTATTGTAACAATACACAGTCACTGCTACGTGCTGGGCACTGTTCTAAGCGTGTGATGGGTATTAACTCATTTAATCCTAACAGGACTAGGAGGCCAGCACTGTTACTTTTACAGTAAAATGTACTGTAACATGTAAATACTACACCCATTTTACAGCTGGGGAAACTGAGGCACCCCGTGGTTAAATAACTTGCTCAAGGTCACAGCACATAAATGGGGGCCCTGGGATGTGAAGCCCGGGGCTCAGGCCTACACTCCTGGCCGCAGGCTTTGTCCTAATGCCCTTCTTACTCCTGGCCTTCCTGCTCGCAGGCCCTGCAGCCATCTAAGGGTGGGTCCCCCAGAGAATCTGCCTGGCTGGTGAGGACCCAGCCCCGCCCACAGCGCACCTTCCTCAGGCTCCTGGTCCTGCTTCTGCACTAACAAGTTCTATTTTACATCTAACTTCACACCCTGCTCCCCAGCATCTGAAAACCAGCAGAGCTAGCCCTCCACGCAGCCACCCCTGAGGATGGAATGATTAGCTCTTTAACCACGACACCAGGCCACACCTCTGCGTATCTCTGCATTACAAATCACAAGGTAGCCGCAGCCCTCCCTCCCTGTCCCGGGGCTCACCGCCCCATCCCTCCAGCACAAGGCTGCAGCCTGCGCCCACACGGAGGTGACAATGGCCCCAACGGCCCCCCTGCCTCCCTGGCAGACGACTGTTCCCGAAGGCTCCCCTGGGCCTGCCCAGAGCGCTTGCTCATCAGACATTTGCAGGCTGGCTGGCTGGCTAGACAAGCAGATGAGGGGGGATGAAGAGCCTCCTCCAAGCACTTCTACAAGAGGAGAGGGAAGAGCTTGCCCACGAGGAGCTCTCAGAACAGGAGCCCAAAGACTGGGGTAGAGGAGCTGTCGGTCAAGAAGGAAGTCTGGGACAGCAGCGGGGGCTGCCCTGCCTGCCCTGACCGGCCCGGCTGCACCCTCCTCTCCGGGCTGCCGAGGAGGGCCGTGTTCCGGTCCCCGGGTCTGGTTGCTGTGGAGGCTGTAGGGGTGCAGGGAGCTGATCCTGTACAGAGGGGCCCTGCTGCTCCTTTTGCTCTAATCAGTATCCTGTCCAGGGCCCCCAGCCACCCCAGCTGGGCCTGGTGTGTTCCTCTCTGACAGGGCCACTGGCTCTCAGGGTTCCACTGAGCTGGAGAAATATGGTGGGCATTTCTAGAACCAGCCGCTAGGCTAATGTACTGATCCTGATCTCATCCTCACAGCGCCCCACTGAGGGCGGTGCTGCTGACCTATCTCGCAGACGAGAAAACCAAGGCCCAGAACTGGGCAACAGTGCGCAGCCAGGATGTGGCCCGTCACTGTACGGCCCTCCTGCCTGGCCCTCTCCCTGAGGTCCCAGGGGCAGCTCTAGCAGGAGACCGTGGCCTTCGGGCTCTAGGCGTGCCAGGTCTAGGACGCCTCATGAGACCTGGAGCACTGGTTTAGAACCAGCTAGATCTGAGTTCGAAACCCAGCACTGGCTCTTTGTTGCTGTGTACCCTTAGGTGCATCATTTCTCTGTGCCAAATGGGAATAATCACCCACACTGCAGGACGCGTCAGGAAACACGACAGCACACAGATGTCACTCAGGCTGGTGCCAGACAGAGTGGGAGCCACAGGGCTACTTCCCTTCTGCTCTTGGCCTTTCTAAAATGGACCAGTTGGTGCAGTGGTTGAGAGTGCGCCCGCCTATGCAGGGGACACGGGTTCGTGCCCCGGTCCGGGAAGATCCCACATGCCACGGAGCGGCTGGGCCCGTGAGCCATGGCCATTGAGCCTGCGCGTCCGGAGCCTGTGCTCCGCAACGGGAGAGGCCACAACAGTGAGAGGCCGTGTACTGGAAAAAAAAAAAAAAAAAAAGGACCAGGACGGTGGGGCTTGGAGTCTTGGAATTTAGGAGATGGGTGGAAGGTTTCTATAATTATATCAAACAAGCTAGGCTGTCAGAGAGGAAAGAACGGTGGTCAAAGGTACACTGGCTGGATGAGAAGGCCGAATTAAAAGCACACACACTGCCTGGAATCCAAAGCAGTTATCAGACAGTGTGTCCCTGGAGGCCAGGCTGCCTGTCCAGGGGCCTCTCTCCACAGACCCCACAGGATTCCCAAGATGCTGCTGCGTGTGATCCAGGCCAGGCGCCCAGAGCAGTAAACAAGGCAGTGCCCTCTGCTGACAGGGCTCTTAGTAGAACCGCAGAGGAGACAAGGGGTAGGCTCCCTCTGTAGTCCCTTCCTCCCACCCACTTCCCCTGGGTTTAATTCCTAATAGGTAAGGGATTCTGCCCCAAGTTCAGGTCAATGAACACCTCAAGGGCCCCCGAAACTACAGTCAGCATTTCTGTTCACATATACGTATATGTGTGTGCAGTCTGGGGAAGAGCCAGGCCAAAGCTTTTATCTGATTCTCAAAAGCCCCCAGGACCCTTGTCAGGTTAGGAATCTCTGCTGCTATAAGGCTCCCATCCCCACCAAGGTAGAAGGGTAAAAACGCCAAGGCCTGACCCCACTCGGCAAGTGTGCTTTTTAATAAGGAACTCTGGAAGACCGGCGCCCTTTTAAGCATCAGAGGAATGCACCCTAGATAGAACATTCTAGGCCCTGGCACAGACAGACAAATATCTGGAGGCAGAGTCCAGCCTGCAGTTTCCCCAGTCACACAGACACTCATTCCGTCTGGGCCCATGTAGCGGGTGCCCTGAGAAAGAAGTAACTTATTCTGTTTCTTTCTTCTTTCAAAAGGAAGGGTCTGGAGCGCCAGCTTGTCCTCACTGGGTGCTCCTTCCTTGCTTTGGCTAGGGAGCCCTGGAACCCTTGGAACACCACCAAGAAGCCTTCCCCCGGACTCCGGACCCGAGGTGTCTCCACGGGAGGATGGTTCTCGGTAACTGAGGCTGGACTGTCCCGACCGCACCTACGCTCCTGGGCTGGCCGATGCCCTGCACCTGCTGCTGGGCATGAGCACAGTGGGACCCAGGCTGAGATGATCCCCCCACCCAGCCCCGGACGCCAGGCAGCGCAGCCAAGGTGCAGCGCCTCCGTGCCGACGGGCGGGTGGCGGGTCCTGCAGCCCCACAGCGACACCGTGTGGCAGAGAGGAGAAACGGCAGTCCCCGCCTCTCCACCTCCCAGCCGTGAACCTGAGGCCAAGGGCTAAAGCCCTCTTCGACGCTGTTAGTTTTACTCCTGAACTGGGTCAAGCGCAGGGAAAAGGTCTGTGGTTTGCAGGGGCTTTGTGATGACTGAACGAGCTCACGTCTCTAAACATGCCTGGCGCGTGACAGGGCTTTAGCCAGTGTTCGTCCCTGCGTGTCCCCCGAGACAACATCCTCACTCCCTTGCCTGAAATTAAGGGAACCCTTATAAACTGCAGCTTTGCCAGAATCTTCCAGGGAGGGCAGAGTTCACCAGCAGGGCCCGGCAGAGAGGGCACAGAGGAAGTAAGTGTCCTGGAAGGCCAGCCTGGGCCCGGTGTGAGCCAGACACGAGGGCTGGAGCGAGGGCCCCGGGGGCTGAGGGGGCAGAAGCGTGGAAGGGAGGAGGGGAGCCTCTTGAAGAGGGCACTGGGCAGGGAGAAGCAGGCCTGGCCTCCTTCACCACTTCCCCAGTACGTGGCCCCCGGCCCCCTTGCTTGGCGCCCTGACAACTGAGGCCACACCACACCTCCCCAGTCAAGGCTTCCCATCCCCAGCGAGGACCACCCCCACCCTTCTACTCACTCCTTGTCCCCAGAGAAGTCTCCTCGGCCTCAGGCCACCAGGCCCAGGCCCACCCAGAGGGCCGCCCCACAGCCTCCCAGCTGGGCCCCTGGGCTGAGCGGTTACCGTTTCTGCCCACGAGCATCCAGAGGAACCGCGGGCAGGCCACTTCCACCGTCTGTCCCAGCGCAGAGGAGGGCCAGCAGCTCGTGTTGTCCCACAGCCCCTGGCAGCCTGACGAGGAGAGAAGCGGAGTCAGACGGGTCGCAGCGTGGACGCAGGGCCTCCCCAGCACTGTGGCACCAGCCCCAGCACCCACGCCTGGGCATCCCCACTAGCTGCGCTCCCGGGACCAGGAACCGCGGCGTCTAATGGGCCCTGTCACCTTTGGGGTGGTGGCCTCGGCATCTACCGGATGAGTGCTCGGTGCTGCAGACACACAGGGACATGCCATCTCACATAAGCCTCGCAAGGGCAGGGCTGGGCTCCTGCGGAGCGGAAGATGGAGCATCTCCTGGCCTCTGCTCGCACCCACTGACTCCATGGCAGTGAGCCTGCAGCCTGGCTGCACAGTACAACCACCGGGGAGCTTTAAAAACACACCTAACCAGGCCCTACATCCAGGGAGCCGGATTTCATCGGTCCTGCGTGGCGCTCAGGCATGATGCGGTGTTAAAGCTTTCTGGGTCATTCTACCGTGATGGCAGGGTTGAGAACTTTGTCCCATGATTCTCAGACTTCAGCTCGTATCAGAATTATCCAGAATGCTTGTTAAAACACAGATGGCTGGGACCCCACCCCCAAAGTCTTGGTGGAGCCTGAGAATTTGCATTTTTAACAAGTTCCCAGGGGAGGCTGGTGTTACTGGTCTGGGACCACACTTTGAGAACCGCTGCCTTGGCTATGGAAGCAGCACTGCATTTGTGGTAGGAACGTCACTGAGGATGCTGCCTTCACCGCACTGGGTTCCCTTGACGAGGCCCCCACCCCACCCCTGAAGGAGAACATGGTCTCAAGGCACCGCGAAGCTGGACTTACGGTGAACAACTAGTATATAGCTGTCCTTATAGACACTGAATTTGAGGCTGTTTCCTTTTTGCCTTGTTTGGCTGCTAGGAAGCTCAGAGCCAGATCTGTGGCCCACTTCTGGTGACTGAAAGGCTTTGAAGTGAAAAGACTATCAGGTGTCTTCAAGGCAAAACTAGGCGTTGTCTAATCACAGCCTTCTGGGTTACCTGATTCTGGCCTTTTACATCCTTGAGCTATTTTGCAACTCTATAAATTGTAGACAACTGATGTCCTGTCCAAAGGCATTTGAATCCACATTTCTATCTCTTCCTTTGCATTTGCATGACTATCAGTTATCTACAATTTATACAGAATTGTTTTCAGCCAGTTTTGCATCTATTTGTAAATTCATTTTACCGCCTTATACGTACAGTACTTTGAATTCTCCTGTGAACCAGTGGTAGCATCTTACTGGTTCTCTCATTACTTAGGGACAATGTTTGGCAGGTATTCATTTTGCACTTGCCCGTGAGTTATGATTATACTCTGTTAAAAATGATCATTTAGGGCTTCCCTGGTGGCGCAGTGGTTGAGAGTCCGCCTGCCGATGCAGGGGACACGGGTTCGTGCCCCGGTCCGGGAGGATCCCACATGCCGTGGAGCGGCTGTGCCCGTGAGCCATGGCCGCTGAGCCTGCGCGTCTGGAGCCTGTTGCTCCGCAATGGGAGAGGCCACAACAGTGAGAGGCCCGCGTACCGCAAAAAAAAAAAACCAAAAACCAAAAACAACAACAACAACAAAAATGATCATTGAACATAACCACCCACCAATTCTCCCAAAGTTGGATCCCGGGGGAACAAAGCCAGGGAACTTGCTCCTGTGACAGGCTTCTGGGGGCCCATGCCACCTGGGAGGGCATCACCCGGGGAGGTCTGGAGCAGACCGGAAATACAGCTGAGGTGACACCCATGAGGTCAGCAGTCACCCCACTTCTGGTTTGGGGAGCACAGAGCAGACCACACTAACCCAGAGCCCCAACCTTCAGAGAGAGAACCCAGACTCCTGAGGCCCACAGACCTGGGCTCCAATCTGCCTCACCACACACTCGCTGCCCGAGCCCGGTTCCTCACTCAGCTCTTTTAGGGGAAACAGATGCCTTCCTCCTGAGGTTGTCCAGAGGAGGAGGAGATCAATGTCACATGGAAAGCCCAGCACTCAGTGGGTGCAGGGGAATTACAGTTCCCTCCTGCCGTCCTCCCCAGTCTTCTTCCTCCCCAAGCCCTTTCCTGTTTCAGCCTGGCATGGGGAGGGCAGGCCAGGCTGGGCCCTCTGAATTGCAGGGCAATTTTTAGTTGCAGGGACTGGCAGATGCGTGTGGTTTGAAGGGGGCCCTTGGATTACCCAGACGGCTAATTCCCAGCTTTTGTAAAGAGCAAGAGTCTCTTTCCAGGCAAGAATAAAAACCAGGCTCAAAGCATCAATATCCTCCTTGACACCCTCGTCCACTCCATGTAAAGTCCCCTGGTGATCTGTCCCACTTCAGAGGCTCTGATCCTGCAGTGGACGTCAGAATCACCTGGGAGATTCTAATTCAATCATCCTGAGCCCCAGGAATCCGCATGTGAAGACCTCCCTACAGGCGCTGCTGTATGTGTCATCAGGCTTTGCTTTGAGAATCTCTGCACTGCACCTCCCCACAGCGAAGGCCCCTGTTTCCGGGCTCAGACCAGCCTTGGGCTCCCAGGAGCACATCCAAGATGATGGTGAGAGGCCAGGGAGGTCACAGTGACATCACCTCCTGGTGCCTGGGTGCAGATGGCTCCCCCCACCCCGGGCAGACAGTCCGGAGAGCAGGAACCTGATTCCTGACTGCTGGACGCCTGTGCCCGCAAGGGCTGGGCAAGGCACAGGCGTCCACGAGCGTCTAAGGAATGGATGAATGCCCCAGCCTCCGGCCCCTTCCCTTCCCCATCGCCCATCCCTTGTAAATGGGCTTTCGCCGTGATGCCCACTTGACTTCTGAACCCCACGCTAAGGTCCTGGCCTTCCGCTTCTCTGCCACCAGCTCTGCTTTGGTCCCAGCAGGAGTCACTCTGTGCTTCACACACAGCAGCTCACTGAATGCACAGCAGTGCTGCCAGGCGCCCGGCTCTGTCCTCGGTTTACAAACGAAGCGGCAGAGCAGGGAGAGGCAGGTTCCTGGAGTCACACAGCCAGGAATGGACAGGCTGGGAGGTGACCGTCCAGCCAGGCTCCGCCCACCTGCCTGTCTCCAGTGCACCAGCCCCAGCTTCCTGGAGGAGGGTGTCTGGGGGGCTCTGGAGGTGGAGAGCCCGGGGAGGGACAGAGAGGCTGTGGCCCTGGGCAAGGAGGGGAGGGCCATGGAGGAGAGCCGCCATGGGCACACAGGGCGGGGCCTGGATGGGGCTCCCACAAGGACAGTGAAGGCATCCAGGGGTCCAAGGACCAGGTGCCTGCGTCCTTCAAGGAATGTGGGACTTGAGACCCCCTTGGATATTCCTGAGGCTTCACCCCAGCTCCCACAGAGCACCCCGAACAGGGCGGGCTGGACCTTCTCTCTTCCTGAAACTCCCCAGGGCACCCAGGCAGGGTTCTGCCACTTTTGGGTGCCGGTCCTCCAGATTTCCACCATGGACGTGGCTCACCTGGCCCCCAGATGCCCTTGGGACAGTGACATGGTCCTGAGGGCCCCGGACAGACGAGCACAGTTTGCCTCCGCTCTGAGTTCTCCCACACCTGGAGGCTGGAGGGTGAGGGGACCCCTCGGCCTTGTTGCTTCTGAAGAAGCCCCACCGGCTCAGGCACACGTCCTGGGAGCAGACGGGGCATTTCCCCACTGTGGAAACACATGGGAGTCTCTTCCCTCACTTTGGGAGAAGTGGCTTCAGGGCTGAGGCTGGCCAGGTCAGCCAGGGCACTGGTCCATGGCCCCAGTCCACGAGGCCGGACGACCCATGTCCGGCTGGCCAGACAGATGGGAAGGGGGCCAGGGTGTCTGGCGGGCTTCCTGAGCTGGGGCATGTCAGGCCAGGCCCACAGGGACACTGGCCTGTGCTGGCAGAAGGCCGGGCGGGGCCGGCTGGTGGGGACTGGGAGGGAAGTGGGATCCCCCTACAGCTGGTTCACACCCATGCCCTTCCTATCAGCCAAGTAGGGAGAAGAGTCTGGGAAGGGGCCGTCCAGCCCTGTGCTGGACACACAGCAGGCGCTGTGCACCGCAGGGGTCGAGTAGGGTTCCCGTCCCACGGCAGAGACGAGGAACCCAGGCCCCAAGAGGCAAAGTGACATGCAGGGTGACAGCAGGACTGGTAGAGCTGAGATCCCACCGCCAGGCTGACCACTGGCGGTAGGAGGCCTGGATGCTGACTCCACATGCCATCTCTCACGTCCCAAGCCCTGTGACATGGCCACACTCTCCCAGCCTTGGCCTCGCTGTCTGGGCAGGGCAGGGCAGGTGCTGGCAGACCCAGGGGACCAGCGTGTGAGGAGCGCATGGTGGCGGTGTGCCCCTTTAGCTGGTACATGGTTGAACCCTTTTAATTTTAACAGCTGTACTTTTTTTTTTTTTTTTTTTTTTGCGGTACACGGGCCTCTCACTGTTGTGGCCTCTCCCGTTGCGGAGCACAGGCTCCGGACGCGCAGGCTCAGCGGCCATGGCTCACGGGCCCAGCCGCTCCGCGGCATGTGGGATCCTCCCGGACCGGGGCACAAACTCGTGTCCCCTGCATCGGTAGGCCGACTCTCAACCACTGCGCCACCAGGGAAGCCCCAAACAGCTATACATTTTTAAAAAGAGAATTGAACATGCATTAAAAGGTTATAGAACAAGCACATCACAGCTGTGACTTTGAGGGTTACTACTGTTTAGGATGAGGGTAAGTTAAAAAAAAAAAAGTCAGTTGAAAAAAAAGGGAACCCTCATGCACTGTTGGTGGGAATGTAAGCTGGCGCAGCCACTGTGTAAAATGGTATGGAGCTTCCTCAAAAAATTAAACTAGAGCTGCCATATGACCCAGCAATGCCGCCCCTGGACACACACCCAAAGGAAATGAAGTCACTATCTCAGGAGCGATCTGCACCCCACATGCACTGCAGCGTTATCTGCCACAAAGTATGGAGACAGCCTAAGTGTCCATCAAAGGGTGAATGGGTAAGGAAAAGTACAGTGAAATATTATTCAGCCTACTGGGATTCCCTGGCGGCCCAGTGGCTAGGACTCTGCACTGCAGGGGGCATAGGTTCGATCCCTGGTCAGGGAACTAAGATAGTGCGTGCCACGCCGCACAGCCAAAAACAAACAATAAAAAGGAAATCCTGCCATGTGTGACAACACGGCCGAACTCAGAGGACGTTATGCTCAGTGAAGTAAGCCAGACACAGAAACACAAACACTGTTATCATCTCCCTGGTATGTGGAATCCAAAAAAGTCAAACTCACAAAAGCAGAGAATAGAATGGTGGTTACCAGGGGCTGGGGCTGCAGGGAAAGGCGGAGAGGTTGGTCGAAGATTCCAGAGCTGCAGTCAGATATGATGAATAAGCCTAAGAGCTAACGTACAGAGTGCTGAAAAAAAGTCAGCCAATTGATTTAAAGGAAAAAATATTAAGGAAACCACAGTACATAAGGTGCATGGTGCAAGCGGGCTGGAGGGACTATGGCCGGGGGAGCAGGGGTCTGTGCGGCCCCCTGGATGCTTGCAGGGACCCCTTTTCCGCGGCTCCAGGGTGTGAGTGGAGGGCCTGACCCCACTCCCCACAGGCTCCTGCTCTGAGTGCGGGGAAGGCTGCACAAGTGGAACAGGAAAGGGAAGGGGGCGTCCTGGTCTGGCCTCCCCTGGGGCTCTGGCTCAGAAGGGACGAAGCACAGAACTCGGGTCACTGTGGGGGGCTGGGAGTTTTAGACCCAGAGCAGTAAAGCTCAGCGCCTGAGCCGGGGTTGAGGGGGACCCATGAGGTAAGGGATAGGGGAGCTTTGTACACAGAGCCACTAGGGAGGGCTCAGCGCCTCTGGGAGGGCAGGGCTGGAATGAACGTAAACTGGCTGCTGCAGGGCAAGCAGGGCCCAAGGCATCCCCACAACCCTCCACCATCTCTGAGGTCATCTGCTGACACTGACTGCCTGGCTGGAGGGGAAGGGATGGAAGGGTGTGCAAGTTTAAGTAGGGAAACAAGAAAAGACACCATGGGACCACAGATGGCATCTGGAGGGGCCAGGGGGGTGCCTGCCTGGTGCCCACGGCACAGCATGGCATCCTCGGTTGAAGTGAAGTGTGGTGGAGACGGACTGAGCCTTGGACACGCCACTTACCTCTACGAGCCTCACTTTCCTCATCTATAAAATGGGCATGGTAACGTCCCCCAGGATTTTGGTGGGAATTAATGATTTGTGTTTGCAGTGGATCTTTTTTTCCTCCTGGTTATTTTTTTCCTTTTTTCTGTCCTTCCTCCTCAGATTACTAGTTCACAGTCTCCCAGGAGGGCAGGAAAACTTACGCTCTCCCTGACTTGGGCTTCCAAAGGTCCCTGGGGCAGGGGGATAAAGAGGAATTCTGGTGTAATCAAAACGCTTAGGAGAAAACAGAAAAAGAGCAAGACTTCCCCTCAGACTAGGGAGATAAGGGGTGATGTGATGAGCAGGCACACAGAAGGTTCCAGAAAGAGGCATGAGTGCACTGCTGCCCATTCGCCCCAGATGGCGGGAAAGCCCAGAGGAGAAACGGCTGCGGGAACACGTCCAGATGGGCAGGACCGACAGCCTGTTTCCTGGCTTCATCATGGTCAGGGTGGGTTAGAGGAACTGAAGGCCCAGGGTGGCAACGGCATTTAAAAGCATGGCACAGGAGCGACAGCAACGAGTCTGGGGGTGTTCCTCTTTAAGCCAAGAAGCACAAACCGTTCCACAGAACTATCTTGGGGAGTAGTGGGGTGCCCACCACCTAGAGTGTTCAAGCAGAGAGGGTCATGCAGTTAGGAGGCTGCACGGGATGAGACGAAGGACCCTTTGAACGTGAGGCTGAGCGCCGCTTCCCTGAGGCAGGCTGGCTCTTTTGCCTGCGGGAGGCTTGCTCAAGGTGGCCTCTGAGCCCCAGACGCCTCTCCTCCCCTCCCCGAAGGCAGGCCAAGCCTCCCCTCCCCCGACAGCACAACGAGCCTCCCCTCCCCCGACGGCAGGAGCTGCATCTGGGGCCTGAAAAGTCCTTCTCGTCCTCCCTGGCTGAGACGCCTCCTTTCACACCGCCTCTCACACTACATAGACATTAACTGGTGTCAACAGTCTCTCTCTTCCTCTTTTTTTTTTTCTTTCCAAATGCTAATCTTTTCTTGGGAGGGTGAGAATATCGGTCCCTCACAGCTCAGTCTGGATTGTAAAATAGACAATCCTCAGGATTTGCACTCAAAAGATATGGGCTGAGAGGCCTGTTCAGCTCTGGGGGATCCTGTGCCTCTAAGAGCCTCAATTTCCTCATCTGTGAAGTGGGGATGACAACGGTACTTACTGCACAGGTTGTTTCAAGAACTGAAAAAATATGTCAAAAATGCTACATGAACGTAAGTTACTTGTTTCTGAAAAACAAGCCCAGATCAGTAGTGCCAAGGAAAGGGTGAAGAGAGCTGGGCTCTGGGCAGGGGAGGGAGGTTCCAGGTTGCCTGGCTGGCCAGTGGCCCTCAGGAGCCAGGAGAAGGCAGAAAAGGACTGGAATGTTTGTTAGAGAAACTGCATTAAAAGCCAGCGCGTAAGACACACTGATAGCAGCGCCACCACGTGGATGAACCTTGGAAACATTAGTGCAAGGAGGTGACACAAAGGTCACGGACTGTGGCTCCATTTGTTATGAAATGTCCAGAGTCAGCAAAAGCATAGAGACAGGGAGTGGATGCATGGTTGCCGGGGCGGAGCGGGGGCAAGATGAGGAGGGACTACTCAACGGGTACAGGTTTTATTTTGGGGTGATGAGAATGCTTTGGAGCTACATAGAGGTGGTGGTGGTTGCACTGTGAATGCACCAAATGCCATTGAGTTGTTTGCTTTAGGATGGTTAATATTGTGAATTTCACCTCAATAAAAAAGCACTGCCCTCGCGCCACCCGCTAGGAGCCAGCCCATGTTCTTTGGGAGTGGGCAACCAGCCGGCAGAGACAAGAGGAAAAGGGGATGCTGTGTCCCCATTTTGAAGGCGAGGACACAAAGGTCCAGAGAGGATCGGGGTCTTGCCCAAGGTCACACGGCCCCTAAGTGACAGAGCAGCACACCTGCCCAGGTCTGTCCAAACTGCTAAGCCCACATCCTTCCTGCCACGGCACTGTCTCTTGGGAACATTCTTCCTTAGGGAGAGGCAAAGCCCTTCAACCGGCCAGCTCTGAGGGGGTATCAGCTTCTGAAAACAGAGCAATAAATAGCCGGGTAGAGCACGCCATGCAGCTATTAGGGTGACCCTGAAATGTTCCCACAAAATGTTCCGAAGGCCTTGGCCACCTAACCCGGAATAGCTGAAGAGTTAATTTTTTATTCGTGATAAGTGTGCAGGGCTTGGTGACAGCTCGTTTCCTGGGACTCTTCTGGCGTTCAAACATTAACCTCCTCCCCAGGGAAGACCAGGCAGCTTAACCATTAACCTACACCCCCAACAGAGAGTCCGCCAGCCCCTCCCCGCCTCAGGCGCCAGACAGATCCTTGCTGGGGACGGACGGCCTGTGGGCCCAGGTGCCCAGGACTTCAGGAGTCGTGCTCCTGAGTGGAGGTTATGGGGCCGGATCCCCCCCAGGCGGCCTCAGCCCCGGCCCCCATCCCCGCAACCTGGCCCTGATGGGGATCCGCGGGGCGGAGCCTGACCAAGGGCTCCATGCCTTTGCTGTTTCTCCTGTCTTCATTCTTTGAAGAAATCTTCCCCCGCGGCCACATGTCGGTTCTAAGCTCCACGATGGGTCTTCTGGCTCAGCTTTCTCAACCTGACAGCAGAACAGGCCTGAAGACTTTCCCAGGAGTCCAGGTCCTCAGAAGACTCAGAAGTCTTCTGCCTCAGGGGCTTTTAAACCAGGTTTTCAAAACAACAGACCCCTTTTCCTAAATGAAAATTGCAGAAGGCCAAAATGCAAAACAGATCCAAGCGGCCCGAGCCTTTGCCCCGTTCACCCAGCTGCCACGGCCTGGCCAGACACAGTTTGCAATTACTGTGTGTGCAGCACAGCCCCATCGCACACGAGGAGAGCGAGGTCTCCCCAGGGAGCTCACGGCAGAACCCGGCAGGAGTCCCACTGCGCCTTCTCAGCCCTGGATGCACAAGTAGGACCCCATGGGAGCCTCTGGGGACAGAAGATGGCTAGACCTGCTCCAGGTCGGTGCTCCAGGTCTGGGCACATCCGCAGCCTCCCAGGAACTGCGATGTGAAGTTGGCTTCCACAGGGTGACGGGCCCCCAGGTCAGGCTCTGGGGAGCACTCCCCATGGGTGACGTGGCTACACTTCTCACCCCAGCTGGTCTGTGACGAGCGGGGCAGGCCGGGGGCGTCCATGTCCTCTGCTGCAAAGGCTCTGCTTCACCTCTCTCTCTCTCCTTCAAGTCTCCTCTCTCCCTGCTCTCAGTCAAACGTCTGCACTCACTCATTCACCCAGTAAGTCATCAACAAACACACAACTACTAGGTCTTGCAGGCCCTGTGCCCTGTGCTGGGGAAAAAGAGGAAAGTGACACAGTCCCTTCCAATCCAGGAAACACATCCCTACGATGCAGTGCAGAGGTGCCAGGAGGGAGAGAAACAGAGGGTCCTGCAGAAGTCCGGGTGGCCAGTTGCACGGGGAGAAATCGTTCCTGGAGGAGTCTAAAGAGGAGAGTGGTTGGCAGAGTGGAAAAGAGGGAATGGTGTTGAAGCAGAGGGATCAGCATGTGCAAAGGCGCAGAGGCATGAGAGAAACGTACACGGTCAGGAAGTTGTAAGCAATTTGGTTGAGCCAAGTGGAAATGTCTGGGATGGATGCGTGGACAAGGGAGTGAGGAGCTGAACCTCATCCTGCAGCCACTGGGGAGCAATAGGACATTTAAACACTTCAGATGCTTATTTTTAAAATAACCGTCTGTAACTTCTCAGTGTGAACTAAAGTTCACCATCATCTCTCCTAGTGGCTTGCCATTCTAGGCTTTATCCCTCAGGCCTGAATGCAAGTCCCACACTCTGTCACGGGAATTTCTGGCGTTCACCTTGGGGACATGCAGGCAGCTGTGGTTTCTGGGGTGACAGGAGGACCCAGGAAGTCAGGAGGCTGTGGCTCAATGGTGGGCCCCTGTGAGCCGTAAGACTACTGTCTGGCTCCCCCGAAGAACCTGCCACAGCCAGCAGAGGGGAAGGAAAGGCTCAACCTATGGAAGGAAGTTGTCATCCTGCCCCGTCCCTCATGCAGAGGACGGGTGACTCCACTGAAGCCCATCGCAGCACCTGCACTGCTGGGCCTCTGCCGCCCATGGCGCCATCTTCCTCCTGTCCCCGGCTGCTCCTGATGGATTCGTGCAGGGGCCCGAGGCCACTCCTGGGCCCTCTCCTCCTCCCCTTCCCTCACCCTCTCCTCCTGCAACCTCAGCCTCAGTTGCCAGCCAGACAGAAGTGTTCCCCAGCCCGGGCCTCCTCTGGAGCCTCCACTCCGTGTGTCTAGAACTGAACTCACGACCTTCATCTCTTCTCCCCCAAAATACTCCCCCCTCCTCCCTGGAAGTGCTGCAGCCACCTTACGACCAGGAGGCGAATGCCGCATATTGAGCAGAAAGACAGGAGGAATCTGGACACCTGGGAACTCTGCACCAGCTCTGGATCTTTTGTGGTGTCTAAGAAACCAACCCCTATTTGATGAAGCTCGCTTACCAAGTCTCTGCCACATGTGCAAAAGCACATTCCTAAGCCATAAGAGAGGAGTCCAAGCTCCTCTTTTCTCACCATTCTCACCTCACAACAAGAAGTGCTAAATATTTTTTGAACGGATTCTTTCAATTTCACACCAATCCCATAAAACAGATGTTGAAACTGAGGCCCAGAGACATAGAACTTGTTCAAGATCACACAGCCTAATTTAAAAGCCTGGGCTCCCCGTTCCCCCTCTGCACCCCTCTTCCTCTCTCTTTCTTTTGGAAAATGCAGAGATGGGGCTGCCTTCCCCTTGCAGCCACACACATAGAGCCGCCATCGCCACCAGAGGGCAGACAGTTGTGTTCAGGGAGCGGGATGCGGGACGGGACGGGAGGGAGGGGAGGGAGGGGAGGGGAAGGCCTGGCGGACACAGCTGAGAGGACCAGAAGGCACAGCGGCAGCCGCGGTTTGGGGGCAGCCAGATTCCTGGGAGGGGGGCGGGGAAGGAGTCACCGGCCTGGCCGTGGGGGACGAGAAAGTGGGCGACCAACAGTCCAAGGATCCCAAGAGCAAAGGCCATGACTTGGAGATAAGAGTACTGCAGAAGGACCTGTCTGGTCTGTACGCCAACAAGCCAGATAACCTAGATGGAAAGGATCAATTCCCAGAAACACACAACCTACCAAGACGGAGGTATGAGCAAGTAAAAACTCGGAGCAGACCTCTAACTAGTTGGGAGATGGAATGTGTCATAAAAAATCTCTCAACAACAAAAGCCCAGATGGCCTCACTGACAGGGTCTACCAAATGTTTAGAGGAATTAACACCAAGCCTCCTCAAAGGCTTCCAGAAAACTGTAAAGGAGGAAACACTTGCAAAATCATTCTATGAGGCCACCATCACCCTGATACCAAAGCCACACAAAGACTCTACAAGAAAAGAAAACTACAGACCAATATCTGCGATGAACATTAATGTAAAAGTTCTCAACAAAATACTAGCACATTGAATTGAACAGCACATGAAAACAATTATACACTATGACCAAGTGGGATCTATTCCTGCGATGCAGGGGTGGTTCAAAATGTGAATATTGCTCAATGCGATACACCACATTAACAAAATGAAGAACAAAAACCACAGGATCATCTCAGCTGATGCAGAAAAAGTATTTGACAAGATTCAACACCCTTTCAAGATAAAAAACACTTACACTAGAAATAAAAAGAAACTATCTCAATATAATAAAGGCCATATATATAAAGGCCACAGTGAACATCATACTCAATGGTGAAGCCTGAAAGCTTTTTCTATAAGATCAGGAACAAGACAAGGACACCCACTTTTGCCACTTGTATTCAGCATAGTACTGGAAGCCCTAGCGTATAGCAAGTAGG
Organism: Grampus griseus; assembly: GCF_964374135.1. Lineage (NCBI taxonomy): Eukaryota > Metazoa > Chordata > Mammalia > Artiodactyla > Delphinidae > Grampus > Grampus griseus. Next base: position 1,331,147 of record NW_028133393.1, on the reverse strand, counting down.
CAAGAAAAATAAATAAAAGGTGTCCAAATTGGAGGAAAGAAGTAAAATTATCTCTGTTTGCAAACAATGTGATCTTATGTGTAGAAAACCCTAATGATGCCTCAAATGGACTCACCAAAGTGACAGGGTAGATATAAAATCAACACACAAAAATTAGTTGCATTCCTATACCCTAGTGAGGAACAACCTACAAAGGAAATTATGAAACAAATCCATTTACAATAGCATTAAAAAGAACAAAAACCTTATGAATAAACCTAACTACCAACGTGAAAGACGTGCACACTGAAAACTACCAAACACTGCTGAAAGAAATTAAAGGCACAAATAAATGGAAAGACAACCTGTATTCATGGATTAGATGTCTTAATATTTTTAAGATGTCAATACTACCCAAAGTGATCTACAGATTCAATGCAATCTTTATCAAAATCCCAATGACAGGGAGTTCCCTGGTTGCCTAGTGGTTAGGATTATGGGCTTTCACCGCCATGGCCCAGGTTCAATCCCTGGTCAGGGAACTGAGATCCCGCAAGATGCATGGCACAAACAAAACCAACAACAACAAAAAAATCCCAATGACAGAAATATTTCATTTAATATTTATGTATTTAATATTATTTTCAGAAATAGAAAAATTCATCCTAAAATTCTTAATGGAATCTCAAAGGACCTGGGAATAGTTAAAACCATCTTGAAAAACAACGAATTTGGGGATCTCATACTTCCTGATTTCAAAACCCATTTGAAAGCTACAGTAATCAAAACAGTGTGGTACTGGCATAAAGACAGACATATAGACCAATGGAATAGGAAAGAGAGCCCCCAAATAAACCTTCACATATATGGTCAAGTGATTTTTTTACCAAGGTGCCAAGACCATTCAATGGGAAAAGGACAGTCTTTCAACAAATGGTGCTGGGAAAACTGAATGTTCATGTGCAAAAGAATGAAGATGGACCTTTACCTTATACCACACATAAAAATTAACTCAAAAATGGACCAAGGACCTAAATGTAAGAGCTAAAACTATAAAATTCTTAGAGGAAGTTTCATGAGATTGGATTTGGCAATGCTTTCTTGGATATGACACCAAAAGAACTGACAACAAAAGTAAAATTAGATATGTTAGGTTATACATCAAACTTAAAAACTTGTACATCAAAGGACACAATCAACAGAACGAAAAGGCAACCTACAGAACGACAGAAATCATTTGGAAATCATATATCTGATAAAGGGTTAATATCCAGAATATATAAAGAACTACAACTCCATAACAAAAAACCAAACAACCCTACTTAAAAATGGTCAAAGGACTTGAAGGGACGTTTCTTTAAAGAAAACATACAAATGGCCAAGAAACACAGGAAAATATGCTCAACATCACTAATCATCATGTAAATGCAGATCAAAACCTCAATGAGATACCATAGGCCAATCACAAAAAGACAAATACCGTATGATTCCAGTTATTTGTGGTACCTAGAACCATTCAATCCACAGAAACAGAAAGCAGAATGATGGTTCCCAGGGGATAACAGAAGAGAGGAAAAGAGTTGTTGTTTAATGGGTATAGAGCTCCAGTTTTGCAAGATAAAAGGTTTGGAGATTGGGTGCACAGTAATGTGAACTTAACACAACTGTACTGTACACTGAGAAATGGTTAAGTTGATGAAATTTACATGTTTTTTTAAACTTCTTTTTAAATTTCTTCAAAGAAGACATACAGATGGCCAACAGGCACATGAAAAGATGCTCAACATCACTGATCATCAGGGAAATACAAATCAAAACCACCACAAGGGCTTCCCTGGTGGCGCAGTGGTTGAGAGTCCGCCTGCCGATGCAGGGGTCGCGGGTTCGTGCCCCGGTCCGGGAGGATCCCACATGCCGCGGAGCGGCTGGGCCCGTGAGCCATGGCTGCTGAGCCTGCGCGTCCGGAGCCTGTGCTCCGCAGTGGGAGAGGCCACAACAGTGAGAGGCCCGTATACCACAAAAAAAAAAAAAAAACCATCACAAGATATCACCTCACACCTGTCAGAATGACTATTATCAAAAAGACAAGAAATAACAAGTGTTGACAAGGGTGTGGAGAAAAGGGAACCCTCGTGCACTGTTGGTGGGAATGTAACTGCTTCAGCCACTGGGGAGAAACTATGGAAAGTCCTCAAAAACTTAAAAAATAGCATTATCATATGATCCAGCAATTCCACTCCTGGGTATTTATCCAAAGAAAACAAAAACAGTGATTAGAAAAGATTCATGCACCCCTATGTTCACTGCATTATTTACAATAGTCAAGATACGGAAGCAACCCAAGTGCCCATCAACAGATGAATGAACAGATAAAGAAGATGTGGTACATATATACACAATGGAATGTTAGTCATAAAAAAGAATGAAATCTTGCCAGTTGCGACAATATGCATGGACCTAGAGGGTATTATGATACGTGAAATAAGTCAGACAAAGACAAATACTATACGATTTCACTATGATTTCTATGATTTTATAAATGTGGAATCTATAAAACAAATGAACAGACATAACTAAAAAGAAACACGTTACAGAGAACAAACAGGTGGTTGCCAGAGGGAGGCAGGGTTGGGGAGGAAAGAAATAAGTGAGGGATATTAAGAGATACAAAGTCCCAGTTGCAAAATAAATGAGTCACCGGCATGAAATGTACAGAGTGGGGAATGTAGTTAATAACTATGTAATATCTTTGTATGGTGACACATCATGACCAGACTTGTCTTGGTGATCATTTTGAAACGTACAGAAATATTAAATTACTATGTTCTGTATCAGAAACTAACATAGTGTTGTAGGTCCATTATACTTTGAAAACAATCAAACAGACAAATTCATAGACAGAGATCAGATTTGTGGGTACCAGAGGCCGGGCTGGGGGGAATTGCAGGAAGGTAGTCAAAAGGTACAAACTTCCAGTTATAAGATAAATAAGTAGTAGGGATGTGACGCGCAGCATGATAAATACAGTTACCACTGCTGTGTGTTATATGTGAAAGTTGTTAAGAGAGCAATGTCAAGAGTTCTCGTCACACCATTCTTTTCTATTTCTTTAACTCTGCACCTATAAGAGATGATGGTGTTCACTGAACTTCTTGTGATAGTCACTTCATGATGTATGTAAGTCAAATCATTATGCTGTGCACCTTAAACTTATACACTGCTGTATGTCAACTATATCTCAATAAAACTGGAAGAAAAAGAAATAAATAAAAATGGTTAAGACAGTAAAATTTATGTTACATGTATTTTACTACAATTAAAGAAACAAAGCAAAACACTGACAACATCAAATGTTGTCAAGGATGTGGAGCTACAGGAACCCTCATTCACTGCTGGTGGGAAATTAAAACGGTGCAGCCACTTGGAAGACAGTTCGGCAGCTTCCTACAAAACTGAACATGCTCTCACCATACGATCTAGCAACCATTCTCTTTGGTATTTATCCAAATGAACTGAAAACTTACGTCTGCACAGAACAACTTGATTTAGAATTGCCGAAACCTGGAAGCAACCAAGATGTCTTTCAGTAGGAGAATGGATAACCTGTGGCACATCCAGACAGTGGAATATTCTCCAGCTCAAAGAAGAAAGGAGCTACCAAGCCATGAAAAGACATGAGAAAAACCTTAAATGTATATTACCAAGTGGAAGAAACCAACCTGAAAAGATTACACACTGCATGATTCCAACTATATGACTTTCTGGAAAAGGCAAAACTACGGAGAGAGTAAAAAGATCAGTGGTTGCCAGGGTTAGAAGAGAGAGCGGGATGCATAGGTGGAGCACAGAGGATTTTCAGGCAAGAGAGACTACTCTGTATGATAGCATAATTGTGGATACATGCAATCATACATTTTTCAAAACCCACTGAATATGAACACTAAGGGTGACCCCTAATGTAAACTGTGGGCTCTGAGTGACGACGGTGTGTAGGCTCATCAGCTGTAACCAATGTAGCACCGGCTGCAGGATGCTGACGGTGAGGGAGACTGTGTGTTTGGGTGGGAGCGGGTAGCAGAGAGTACGTGGGAATGCTCTGTACTTTCCGCTCCACTCTGCAGGGAACTGCTCTAAAAAATAAAGTCTATTAAAAAGAAATTCACTTCACATAAAATTAACCATTAGCCATTTTAAAGCGTACAATCAGTGGCATTTAGTACATTCACAGTGTTGTGTGACCGGCACCTCTATCCAGTTGTAGACATTTCACCACCACCAAAAGGCAGTTCCTACACAGTTACTCCCCAGCCATTTCCCCTGAGCCCCTGACAACCACGAATCCAACATCTGTCTCTACGAACTTGTCTAATCTGGACATTTCATACAAGGAGAATCATATAACACATGACCTCTTACAACAGACTTCTTTCACTTCACGTTTTTTAAAATTTATCCATGTGGTAGTATCAGTACTTCATTCCTTTTTAAGACTGAATACTGTTCTATTGTATGTACAGACCACATCTTCTTTACCCATTCATCAGCTGACAGACACTTGGGTTGTTTCCACCTGTTGGCTATTGTAACCCGTGCTGCTAAGACCTTGCCTGTACAAGTCTTTGTCTGACTATCTGTAAAGGATTCTTCTCTTAATGCTACATCCCTCCCTGCCCTTAGATGAGTGAAAGCAAAGCAGATAAGTGAAGGAAGGGAACAGAAACAAAATTAACATGTAAATATCAAATTAATAATATTTACAGTCCCGACTAATAACAAATATTTAAATTAATAATATTTAAGAAACACCTGTATTAACATACTTTATCTCATATAGCTTTATAATTCTGATGTAGACTTTAGCACCTGTGTTTATAGATCAGTAAAGCAAGACTCGGAAGGTTAAATAATTTGTCCGTGTTCACACAGCCGCTGAGGGTCAGCCAGCAATGGACTCCAAGTTTTCCAGACCCCACGCTGCCTCTCCCAACAAACTAGCAGTAGAGGTGAGAGAATGGGTGAGAAGTACACTGCCTTGATAAGTAATTCTCACCAAAAGCTTACCTTGGTGAAGTCATCATGCAGAAGCTAATGGTTCAACAACCCTGGCTGTAACCACAAACTCAAAGAACCAAAGAGAGGCGATGACGTGGTTTCTCTGGGTGTGTATAGACTGGTCACCAGGGTCACTCCAGGCCCTTCCCCTCAGCTTATTCTCTGAAAGGACGCAGCTGCTCCAGCCCCTACCTGCCCCCAACCCAGTGGACCTGGACGCAACTCACATCCCAGAGTGGGCCCAGGTGTGCACGTACCTGGGGCCGGGTGCCTGGCCCTCTCCTCGGCGAGTCCCTGCAGACACTGGTCCCGCTCTTCCCGTAGCACCTGCAGCACAGCGCACAGCCGAGGGAAGGCTCCCACCTGCAAGCCCAAAGCCGAGAATGCTCGTCACTGCCACGAAGCTGAGTCTAGTACACAGGGCGGGGCCAGACAATGGAGACTCAAAATGAGGAAGACAAACTAGTGAATATGACAAAAAAAGAGCATGCTCACAGATACAGACAACAAACTTGTGGTTACCAGCAGGGAGAGGGAAGGAGGGCAAGCTAGGGGCAGGGCAGTAAGAGGTACAAGCTGCTAGGTATAAAATAAGCTACAAGGATACGTTGTACAACACAGAGAACAGAGCCCATATTTTACAATAACTATAAATGGAGCATAACCTTTAAAAATTGTGAATCACTAATTGTACACCTATAGCCTATACAGTATCGTACAGCAACTATACTTCAATAAAAAAGACTTGTAAAAAAAAGTAATGTAAACTAGAGACTTTAGTTAATGTATCAATATTAGCTCATCGATTTTAACAAATGCACCACTTTAATGCAAGACATTAGTAATAGGAGACACTGGAGAGGAAGGGTTGAGGGGGTATATGGTCATTCTTTGTACTTTCTGCAGAATTTTTCTGTAAACCTAAATCCTCTCAACAAAATAAATTATATTAATTAAAAAAGAATAAGTGGGAGAAATCAGTTCACCTAGTTTAAAGACTCGCTGTAGAGCTACAGTAATCAAAACAGCCTGGTATTAGTAGAAGAATAGGCAATGGTGTTAGAGCGACTGGACAGCTGCAGATAACAAAATGAACCTTGAACTAAGACTCATACCTTGTACAAAAATTACCTCAAAATGATCACGGACTTGAGCGCAAAACATTAAACTAAAACTTTTAGAAAAAACATAGAAAATCTTCAAGATGTAGGGCCAGGCAAAGATTTCTTATACTTGACACCAAAAGCACGATCCACAAAAAGAAAAATTGATAAATTGGACTTCACCAAAATTAAAAACTTTTGCTCCAAGAAAAACCATGTTAAGAGGATGAAAAGGCAAGCTACAGATGAGGAGACGATATTTGCAATCCGCAAATTAGAACTAATATCTAGAACAGACAGAGAACATTCAAAACTCAATAGTAAACAAATTTAAAAATCTATTTAAGGACTTCCCTGGTGGCGCAGTGGTTAAGAATCCGCCTGCCAGTGCAGGGGAAGCAGGTTCGATCCCTGGTCCAGGAAGATCCCACATGCCGCGGAGCAACTAAGCCCATGCGCCACAACTATTGAAGCCTGTGAGCCCTAGAGCCCACAAGCCACAACTACTGAGCCTGTGCTCTGGAGCCTGTGAGCCACAATTACTGAGCCTGTGTGCTGCAGCTACTGAAGCCCGCACACCTAGAGCCTGTGCTCCACAACAAGAGAAGCCACCGCAATGAGAAACCCACACACCGCAAAGAAGAGTAGCCCCTGCTCGCCACAACTAGAGAAAGTCCACACGCAGCAACGAAGACCCAACGTGGCCAAAAAAAAAAAAATCTATTTAGAACATAGGCAAAATGCATGAAAAGACATTTCAGAGAAGACACACAGATGGCAAATAAGCACATGAAAAGATGTTCAACATTATTAGCTATTAGGTAAATGCAAATTGAAATCGTAATGTGATATCACTACATGCTTATCAGAATATCTAACATAAAAAATGACAACAATGCTGGCAAGGTTGTGGTGAAACTAGGTCACGGACACATTGCTGGTGGGACTGTAAAATGAGACAACCACTCTGGAAAACAGGTTGACAGTGTCTTAAGAAAAGCTAAACATGCAACTATCATATGACCCAGCCATTGCACTCTCGGGCATTTACCCTGGAGAAATGAAAACGTATATTCAGAAAAAAACCTGTACACTACTATTTGTAGCAGCTTTATTCCTAACAGCCCAAAACTGTAACAGTCCAGATGCCTTTCAATGGGTAAATGGTTAAACAAACTATGGTACATCCATACTATGAAATTCTACTCAGCAATAAAAAGGAACAAAGTAGTAATACATGGACCAACTTAAATGAATATCCAGAGAAATATGCTGAATGAAAAAAGCCAATCCCAAACGGTTACATACTGTATGATTCCATTTATATAACATTCTTTTTTAAATTTAATTATTTTATATTGGGGTATAGTTGATTTACAACCTTTGTGTTAGTTTCAGGTGTACAGCAAAGTGATTCAGTTATACATGTGTCCATTCTTTTTCAGATTCTTTCCCCATACAGGTTATTACAGAGTACTGAGTAGAGTTCCCTGTGCTGTACAGTAGGTCCTTGTTGGTTATCTATTTTATATAGAGCAGTGTGTATATGTTAATCCCAAACACCTAATTTATCCCTCCACCCCCTTTCCCCTTTGGTAACCATAAGTTTGTTCTCTATGTCTGTGAGTCTGTTTTGTCAATACATTCATTTGTATCATTTTTTTTAGATTCCACATCATTTATATAACATTCTTGAAACAGCAAAATTATATCAATAAAAATGGAGACCCTATTAGTGGTTGTCAGGAGTGAAGGGAGGGTGAGGGTGGGAGGGAGGGAGGTATGACTCTAACAGGGCACCACGAAGGGACCTCAGGGTTGCAGACTTGTTTTGCACCTTGACTGGATCAACGTCAGTATCATAGCTGGTCAGTCAAACCCCAGCTCACTTGCAAACACTAAGAAAGAAGTAAACGTGCATTTCTATGTGCCACTGAGTTTCTGTGACTGTTACACAGCACAGCTGACTGGGTAGGAGTGACGTTTCCCGAAAGTGGGTGGCCATGTGCATTGCTGGAAATGAAGAAAGGGGTGCTGCAACAAAGAGGGTCTTGAGAGCGATGGAGCAAGATGAGGAATGAGGGAACACCTACAATGGGAACCTCTCCAAGAAAAATTTAACTTCCTTTGTGTTTTTCCCTGGGACTATGGAAAAATAAACATCAGAAGACAGTTTAACTTTTTCTTTTCATTCTACATTTCTTCTTCTTAAGTTGTAGTAAAATATACATAACATTTACCATTTTAACCGTGGTTTAGTGTACAAAGTTGTACAATGATCACCCCTATCCATCTCCAGGACTTTTCAACTGGCCCAACAGAAACTCTGTACCAATTAAATAGTAACTATCCGTTACCCTTCCTGGAGTCCCTGGTAACCTCTATTCTACTTTCTGATTCTATGAATGTGTCTGTTCTAGGTACTTCATATAAGTGGAGTCACGCAATATCTGCTTTTTTGTGTTTGGCTCATTTCACATCCACATTGTAGCATCTATCAGAATTTCCTTCCCTTTTAAGGATGAATACTATTCCATTGTATGGACAGACCGCACTTTGTTCATCCATTCATCGCTGGGTTGTTTCCATCTCTTGGCTACTGTGAATATTGCAGCCAGGAACAAAGGTGTACAAATATCTTTTCGAGTCCCTGCTTTGATTCTTCTGGGTACATACCCAGAAGCAAAATGTGTGGATCATATGGTAATTCTGTGTTTACTTTTTTAAAAAACCACCGCACTGTTTTCCACAGCAGCTGCCCCATTTTACCTTCCCGCCAGCAATGCATAGAGTTCTAATTTCTCTATGTCCTCATCAACCTTTGTTATTCTGTGTTAATAATATCCATCTTAGTGGGTACGAAGTGAATCATCCCACATTTCTTTTACCCTTATCCTTCCATTAAAATTGAATAAACTGGGACTTCCCTGGCGGTCTAGTGGTTAAGACTCCACGCTGCCAATACAGGGGGCCAAAATATATTTTTAAAGACAAAAAAGAAAAAGAAAAGATGAAGAAGAAAAAAACTATCATCTATAGTTCACCCCCTTTTAAAAAAAGTATTAAATATAATTTTACTTAAAATTCACAGGAGGAGAAACAAGTGAAGGTGAAAGTATTGCTAAAATTAATATAAAATTTTCCTCAAAACAAGAGCTATTAGTACTGGAAAGTTCCCTTTAAACAGTTTTTAAAAATCAAGTTTGTCTCTTAGGGGAAAACATAGGCAGAACATTGTATGACATAAATCACAGCAAGATCGTTTTTGACCCACTCCTAGAGAAATGGATATAAAACCAAAAATAAACAAATGGGACCTAATGAAACTCAAAAGCTTTTGCACAGCAAAGGAAACCATAAACAAGACGAAAAGACAACCCTCAGAATGGCAGAAAATATTTGCAAATGAAGCAACTGACAAAGGATTAATCTCCAAAATTTACAAGCAGCTCATGCAGCTCAATATCAAAAAAACAAACAATCCAAAAATGGGCAGAAGACCTAAATAGACATTTCTCCAAAGAAGATATACAGATGGCCAGCAAACACATGAAAGAATGCTCAACATCACTAATCATTAGAGAAATGCAAATCACAACTACAATGAGATATCATCTCACACTGGTCAGAATGGCCATCGTCAAAAAATCTACAAACAATACATGCTGGAGAGGGTGTGGAGAAAAGGGAACCCTCTTGCACTGTTGGTGGGAATGTAAACTGATAACAGCCACTATGGAGAACAGTATGGAGGTTCCTTAAAAAACTAAAAATAGAACTACCATATGACCCAGCAATCCCACTACTGGGCATATACCCTGAGAAAACCATAATTCAAAAAGAGTCATGTACCACAATGCTCACTGCAGCTCTATTTACAATAGCCAGCACATGGAAGCAACCTAAGTGTCTATCGACAGATGAATGGATAAAGAAGATGTGGCACATATATACAATGGCATATTACTCAGCCATAAAAAGAAACGAAATTGAGTTATTTGCAGTGAGGTGGATGGACCCAGAGTCTGTCATACAGAGTGAAGTAAGTCAGAAAGAGAAAAACAAATACCGTATGCTAACACATATATATGGAATCTAAGAAAAAAATGGTCATGAAGAACCTAGGGTCAGGACAGGAATAAAGATGCAGACATACAGAATGGACCTGGGGACACAGGGAGGGAGAAGGGTAAGCTGGGACAAGGTGAGCGAGTGGCATGGACATATATACACTACCAAACGTAAGGTAGATAGCTAGTGGGAAGCAGCCGCATAGCACAGGGAGATCAACTCGGTGCTTTGTGACCACCTAGAGGGGTGGGATAGGGAGGGTGGGAGGGAGTGAGATGCAAGAGGGAAGAGATATGGGAACATATGTATATGTATAACTGATTCACCTTGTTATACAGCAGAAACTAACACACCATTGTAAAGCAACTATACTCCAATAAAGATGTTAAAAGAAAAACAATCGTATTCGTTTTCCCCTGGAGCCCTCCCTCCCACAGACCTCCTTCCTCTTCCCAACACCGGCCTGTGGTTTTGGGGGCCGCTCCCCGCTCCCCCTGCCGGGGTTCCATTTCCTGGACTCCCTTTTTCTTTACTCTTCTTCCTTGTTTTACAGAATCACGTTCTCTAGTAAATTCCTAAGAAAGCACATGGAGGAAGTAAATTTTTGAATCTCTGAAGGAGTGAAAAAGCTCTTATTCACTTGAGTAATTATCCAATTAATTAATAATTTGGAGATAGAAAAGTCCAACCTGCAGAGAGAGAAAATAACGAGGCAGACCCCAAAATAAGAGAGGAAAGATGTTAAGAGAGGGTTCTGTTAGCTATTTTGGACTCTTAAATCCGAAAAGGTAAAATCTGGGAGGAGATACAATGAAAACTTGTTGAATTCTGAAGGAGGTGAAGAAACGCAGCATCACTTTGCTCACACTTTACAATATAATTACTCACCTGCCAACATTGAGACCGGAAAGGAATAGTTTCAAGGGGGAAACAAGAGAAATACTAGTCTAGTTTACAGGATGAGAAAGAAAAAGAGGGCACTCGATCGTACAATCAGTTCGAAGCACAAAACGTCATCAAACACTTACTGGGCCCCCAGGACGCCCCGCAATCAAAGGCGAATGGACGCGGGTCCTGCTCCCGGAGCTCACCGGCTCCAAGGAGTCAGAGTGGCCCGAGGCGGGAGCGCGTGGGGAAGGCAGCCGCCAGGTCATGATGGACCACCAGCGGCGGCAGGGGCCCCCGGGAGGCGGCTGCACCCGGTAAGTCATCCTCACAGAGCAGAGAGGATGCGAACGGACGAGACGGAGCCGATGGGGGCCTGAGGGCCGGCTGAGGGCAGGGCTGGCGTGGCTCCCATGGTGCGTCTGCTCTGGGTGCCTCCATAGCTCCAAGCACAAGGAAACGAGATGTAGGCCTGGGAGCTGAGGTGAGAGAAGTGTGGTTGAGCAAGACTGGGTTTGTGATGCGGTAAGACAGCCAAAGAAGCTCACACGGTAAGAGAGAGCAGGTCCAGAAGACCAAGGGCCAGAGACAGAGCCTCGGGGAACGACCCGCTCAGGCTGGGAACAAGAGCGTAAGAAAGACCCACGCCAGAGGAGGGACCTTGCGCGAGGAGGAGCCAGCCACGCGAGAGGAGCCAGCCATGCAAGAGGAGGAGCCACGCGAGAGGAGCCAGCCACGCGAGAGGAGGAGCCACGCGAGAGGAGGGGCCTAGCCACTGGAGGGACCATGCGAGAGGAGAAACGTCTAGAGAGGTGCGGTGGGAACAGCGAAGGGTGGGAGCCAAGGCAGGGAAAGGGACAGGGTGTCCTGGCACGGAATGCTTCCAAGAGGCTGGGGTCCCATGGGTGTCCTGCCCAGTTTGACCAGGACAGTCTGGGTATGTGCCTGCTACCTTGATCTCGTTATTCATTAACGTCCAGCTCCTCTCATCAGTCACGTGGTCCCCGGGTAGACCAAAGACTGCACCCTGTCTAGTGAATGTGGCAACACAGGCTCTGGTGACTGAAGCCCGTGGGTGGCGCGTGGGAGCCAGGGTGCGGCTGGCTGAGAAATGGGCAGAGGTGGAGGCAGGGGTCGTGGGTGAGGACTGGGCTGCCTCTGTGTCATCTCAGGACACAGGTCACTGAGCATGGTAGGGGCGGGGGTGGGAGCACAGGTGTAGGGATGGCCGTGGGCCGGAGCAGAGCCTCTGTTCCGCCTGGTTGTGTTGTGGACAGGATATCTGTGTACCCCAACGAATACATTGATGCCCTAACCCCGGGTGTGGCTCTGTTTGGAGACGGGCCCATAAGGAGGTAATTAAGGTCAAATGAGGTCTAAGGGGTTGGGGCCCAGATCTGATAGGTTAGTGGCCTTATGAGAAGAGACACCAGAGGGCTCACTCTCTCTCTCTGCCCGCTCAGAGGAAAGGCCATGTGAAGGTAAGGCAGCTGTCTACAAGCCGTCTGGGGAGGGAGGGCTCCCCAGAACCCGACCATGCTGGCCCTGGATCTGGGACTTCCAGCCTCCAGAACTATGAGAAGATAAACGTCCACTGTTTAAGGCCCCCAGTCTGTGGTGCTCTGTTATGGCAGGAGGAAGGGCACAGGAGGGTACGATTCAGACACATCTGTGAGAGCAAGATGTTGCTCAGAGGAAGTTCTTCCCCTGACTCTCAGGAAACGGGAGGTAGACCCGGTCTGTGGAAAATGAAAGAGGAGGTGGCGAGGTCAGAAATCTGAGAAGACACCAGGGGGAGCCTCTGGGAGCCAAGGTGAAGGGAACTGATGTGGGGCATGAAGGGATTCTGAAGCCTGGAAAACTCAGGAATCCTGGCAGCACGACGGGCAGGACATGATGCACCGGGGAGGTCCCTTCCCCAGAGGCCCCTTGGACTCTGTCAGACAGGGCCTGTTGAAGCTGGGTGGGTCCCAGGAGATCCCTGTTTTCTCGTGTCCTCTCGAATGCTGGGCAGCCCTCTGTTTGTCATGTAAGCAAGCAGATAGGATCTGAGTGTTGTGGGGCTTGCCTTGGGCTGCAGGTTTTTCCAGAGCCCGAGTGAAGGTCAGTGGTGAGAAACTTCAGCTTGCTAAGGTTAGGGGTGCAGACACCAAACCAGGGGCCACTGCAGAGGCCGCCCTGTGGGCAGAGCTCTAATCCTGGTTATTAAGTCTGCGCTTTCAACAAGCGGTGCCAGGAAGAAAGCTCTGCCTGTCCCTGGCATGCGGGGAATACTGGGGACGGGACAGAGGGAGGGGAACTCTATAGCATCTCCTAAAGGGGGTGCCAAAGCCTAGAGGACTCCCCTAAACAGTGTGGGAAGCACACCTCCTGTTGGACTTCGTGACCCCAAGCTCATCTCTGGCCCCTTCATTAAAATGCTGTGTCCTGACGGTATTTTGTTTATGTTTTATGAAGTGATTAGATTAAACTGAAATCAGTGTCATTTTGCGGTTTGGGAGAGAATTTCATGACAGCGCCTTGGGCACCAGAAACCAGAGCGGCCTCTCTTTGGGAGCAGACCACATTCTGGCTAAGAACAGCTGGGTTTGGGTCCTCACGCCACCGTGTCCAGCTGGGTGACCTTGACCAGTGGCTTCACCTCTCTCTGAGCCTCTGTGTCATGTGCACAATGAGGGTACTGATTGTTGGTGTGAGAAGTAAATCAGTGCCAGGAAGGACTGAGCAGAGTACCTGGTGTGAAGTAAGTGCTCAGTAAGGGAAGCCTTCACCATCATCACCATCATCGTCATCAGTCACGTTAACTTAGGGACAGTAAACACTCAAAAAGAAACGCACAGATACTTCCTCAGAATATTGTCCAAAACTCCCAGTGACTTTCCTCTAAGAGGCCACAGTAGCCATATCCTCTGGTGGCCTTTGCAGGCCTTCCTAAAATTCTGCTCACCCAGATGCCACAGAGCTCGTCAGCCTCTGGGTCCAGACGTAGCCCACAGAGGGGCGGGGACCACCATGTGTGCCAGACCCCATCCTTCGAGTTTCTGTGTTTCTGCGCTGTCAACTGAGATGGAATGGGGGGGGGGGGGGAAGGGAGGGTGGAGAAGCCCAAGGAACCCATGCCCTGCAGAAGTCTTCTTGTCTGGAAATGGGTCTCCATCGGGTACACCTGCTTCTGTCCTCCGGCTCAGATTCCCTGTCACCAACCCCACTACCCTGAATCCAACATCCAGTGACACCTATTGTGAATCCTGTTCGCGCATTTCCCCTGAAACATTACATTTAAGACAGCGGTTCTCAACCAGGGCAGTTTTGCCCTGCCTGCTCCGCAAGGGCATTTGGCAATGTCTGGAGACACTTTGTGTTGGAACGACTTGGAGAGATGGCACTAGCTTCTGGTGGCTAGAGTCCAGGGACGCTCCCAGCACCCCTTGTGAAAAGCCCAGGTTTAATATCCAGGATTACAGCGTCAAAGTTAAGAAACCCTGCTTGAAGGAAAAAGCAGCCCTGCACCCCCCTTAACTCAGGTTCTCGGATGGGCAGCTTGCCAGATGCCCTGGATTAAAAAGCCCTCCCCTGAGTGACTCCTCCTCCTTTGCTGACGTATCTGTGTACAATTTTGTAAGCAACGATTGCTTTCAAGATGTCATGCTTCACTACCTGTTGCTATATGAAACTGTCCCAGCTGAGGACAGCCACTATGGATAGCACCTTCATTTCATTCACTCATTCATGCATTCATTCAGCCCACACACACTCATTGACTCCCCCTTACGCTGGGACAGGCTCTAGGGATAAAGGATGAGCGAGACTAAGCCTCAAGGCTCAAGCTCGAAGTGAACATATCGGGAAGGACAGATGTGCTGGTGAATAATAGCGTTCCAGGTAGAAGTCCTCATGAGAGACACGGGTGGGGACAGGCGAGGTGTGGCCGGGGTTTCCTACCCAGGTCTAGAAAACTGCCCCATCAGCCATCAGCACTTGTTAGTCCACTGGCAAGGGACCCTCCCGACATCACCCTGTGGAAAGGCAGGGGAGGGGATAGTAATAAGCATTTGGCCTTAGTGACTGCCCCCCCCCGCAATTAGAAATATGCCTATGATTTCCCTCAAGAGGGAGCACAAAATGAATACAGAATTGTTTGAATGCCCTTCAATTTCAAAATCGAATGTCTGACGCCTCAAACAAACAGGAAAATAAAAAGCAGCGTTTCATAGGCTGGGAAATAGTCCAACCGAAGTAGTCAGTTCCACTCCTGTTTGTTGAAGGAGTTCTCTGCCAAGAAGTGTGAACCTCAGGTCTGGATAAGCCCATAAAATCACCAGAGAACCAAGACTTACACACAGGAACCCACCTCGAAGAACACAAAGCGGTACCGGAGTGCATGAAAATGCACGTAAAGACAAAGGGCGTCCCGGACAGAGCTCTGGGCTCTATTTTCAGCGCTGCCACAAACCAACTGATGTGGAGAAGGTCCCTGCTCTCTGTGGGTCTCAGTTTGCTCCCCTGTAAAAGGAGGTAACTGGACCAGGGCATAATAAAACATCCTTCCAAGGCACACAGAAGACTTGAACCAAGGGGAGGCTCTCCTTTCCCCTCTGTTTATTCCTGAGATAACACCGGGGTCCCCTTGAGATTAAAATGTAGGTTGAACCTCAGTCCTGAAGCCCAGCTACCTGGAGCGGCTGCCTCCCAGCCCTGGGCACCGAATCACAACACACCTGGAGGCTGCACTGGGCTTCGAACCGTCCCCACCGTCTCAGGTGGCGTTTCCCCGAAGTGGGAGCTCAGACTAACGAGCGGGTGCTGTTGCCCTAGCACCTTCCAACTCCAGCCCTAGGACAAGAGGCTCCAAGTTACAAGCGAGCTGGGAACAGAGCCCCAAACGCCAGCCTGGATGCCACAGAGTCGCCCCTACTGCGTGCCAACACTCCCGTCAGCTCGGGAAGCAGGTCTTTCTTGCAGTCAAACAGGATAGGACTACAGGAAGGCAAGGTCACTGGACGCCAGGAAGGACTTGCCCAGGACAGAGACCGCAGACTCAGAATTAGGTCCCCAAGTGCTCTCCCTGGGAAGTTTCTTGGGACAGACGCCCCGGCGGCCAGTTTGGAAGGCTGGTGGGAAAGAGTGGTTCTGGAATCTGTGCGCCCACTTCCCAACCCCCCGCCCTCGCTTCCAGCCAGCCAGTCTGGGTGCAGCCACTTTCCCATTCACAAATCCCACAGGGAGAGGCCCGGATTCCCTGGAGTTTCCGAGAAAGAAAGAAAAACACGCCACCCACTGCTGCCTTCTCTGTTCTCGGCCAGCTCCTCCCTGGGCCTGGTTTGGGGAGACCAGCTGCTCCCAGGAGTCCCCAGACACACAGACATTGGGGAGCCAAACCCACAGGAGAGACGAGGGGGAGAGCCGCAGACGCGCTCCCATCACAGAACCAGCAGCTGCTGCGGCCAGAGCTTTCGGAGGTCTCCCCATCCGCAGCCGGGTGTGTGTGCAAATGTCAAGGCTTTGGAGCAGACGGATTGGGTTCCAGTTGTCTTTTATCGGGGCAAGATTTTTGGTCTTTCCAAGTCTCGCTTTTCTTGTCCGCAAAATGGGGGTGAAAACATCAACCTCGAAAGGCGATGATGAGGTTTCAAGGAGATAACGCAGGCAAAGCGCCCGGCACACAAAACGCACGGCCAGGGGCGGCTCCAGAACTCCGCCTAGGAGGGCCCCGGAGGCGCAGCCGGGAGGAAGGGGTGGTTTGGAGGGCAAGGGGGTTATCTCAGCGCTGCCTGCGCCCAGGCTCATGCCGATGGTGTTTTGGAGGAGCGGGCCGTCCGGAGAGGAGCGGAGAGAGATCGTAGCTGTGGGGGACGCATGCGGAGGAAGGGCTCCCACTCCCCAGCGGAAGATCGGCCCCCACCCCCACCCCGCGTGGGACCCGCGGAGGCGCGCGTACTCACGGCGTGCGCGGCACAGGCAAGCAGCAGCAGCTGAGGCAGGAGGGCGCGCATGGTGCCGCGTGCGCTCCCTGGGCGCCCCGACGGCCGCCTGCCCGCGCGCACCACCCGTTTCGGGCTCAGCGCTCCCAGCCTCCTCTCGGACCCTGGTCGGCCCCCGCGCCCCGGGGAGCCATGGCCCCACCCGGGACTTCGCCTCCTCGGACTAGGTGGCCGCGAGCCACGCCGCCCGGCCGGTTGATAAGGACGCGGCGCGGCGTGCAGTCCTCCGCCCACCGCGGCTGGCTGGGGGCCCGCGCGGAGGTCGGCGGCGGAAGAGGCAGAGGGAAGGCGCGGCCGCAGCGGCTCCCACGGGCTCGGCCTGCCCTGCCGCCACACCCCCACGGACGGAAAGAGCCCTCCCCAAAGCCCGGGTCAGCCCCGCCGCCGCTGCGCGGCGTGCGCCACCTTTTCGAGCCTCTGTTCTCCGGAACAACACGTCTAATAATACCCACCTACCTTCCGGTGAAAGAAGGTTGGGCGAGTGCCCTGTGACACAGCGGGCGCTTGGGAAATCGCTGTGACATCTATTCTGGGGGGCAGCTACTCTATTTCCGATTTTCACTTTATTTTTCTTTCTGATTAGTTACACACGCTCATTCCAGAAAGTTGCACACCCATCACACTGAGAAGCCTTTGATGATCAGGTGAGACGGAGGAAGACCATCCGGTGTACCCAGGCATTTGGGGCTGTGCTGGAGGCTTTGTGCTTCCTGGTGTCCCCGGGAGGCTATTTCAGCATCAGGCAGGTGTGCCCGGCAGCCGCTCATGCTGAGTCTGAGGCCTCAGATGTCCTGGTTGGCTTTTGGCCTCTCGGTACAAGGCATCTTCAAATGGCTTTTGTAGACCCAAGTTTTTCTTTTTCTGCCCTGGTGCCCATTCCCTTTCCTCGTGTCTCTCCTATCTAGATCTTTCTCTCAGGCACTTAAAGTCCGTCAGCTCATTGAATTCCCCCTCCCCCCACCCGCTCCTGCACACGTGGAGGTGAGGCGAGCTCTGCGTGATTGACGCATTTGGGATAAGGATTGGCCTGAGGTTCTGCGGGCGTGCGCACACACACGCACACGCACGCACGTGCACGCACAGTGCTCCCACTAGCAGAGAGCCTATAACTGGATTGCCCTGGGCCAGGCTGTCATTGGAGGTCAAGGTTCTGACGGCCTTGATCCAGTGTGGTCAGTGGCAGGTGGTGGTTTTTATCTCATTCCAGGCCACAAGTATAAGCCACATTCTCCAACATTATCAGTGACAAACCCACTTGCCCACAAGTATAAGCCATATTCTCCAAGACCAACGTTATCACTAATAAAAGTGATATTGGGCCCCATCTGTCTTAATCGTATTTCTCAACTTGTTCAAGATTCAGGCTGGAAAAAAAAGTTATCAACTGGGTTTCCCTAAACCCTGACGTCATAAACGTGCATTAGAAAGTGCATGAGTTAAAGACGTGCCATTTTTACTGTATAGACTTTCGTGTTACTTGAATAGTTTCTGTAACCACTGTGTCGTGATTGCCAGTGAAAAAGCAAAACGACATTTGTTCTGGGCAATTCAATCAATTTCTGGCCTGTGGCAAACCATTCTTCCTTAAATAGGATGCTCTGTCTCTCAGAGTATTGGGAAAAAGATCTGAAATGCTCTGTGGGAAGCCGTGGATGCAGTCAGTGGCTCTGTAAAACCTGCCTGAGAAAACAATTTGAGAATAGGAGTGGAAGGGAGAAGGTAGGGAACTAACCATGTGTTTAATACCCGCCATGTGCTAGGGAGTCTTTTAGTAATTTGGGGTGTGTTACCATAGCCAATCCTCCAAGACTCAATGAGAGGCATTCACTTTGTCTGATGAATAGGATGGGAACTGGAGGCTTGGGGAAGGTAAACACTTGCCCAGGACTGAGCCCAAAGCCCCGGCCCTGCGTCCTTTGCGGGGCACTAGGATTTCTCTCAATCGTGAAGATGACTTCCTTACCCTCAGGGTTTCCAAAGCTCTTTTGCCTGCAGCATCTCCTTTGATCCTAGAAACAACTCCAGAGGTCGGTAGGACCAACGATCAGGGGCTGAAGGAGAGGGAGACCCCATGGCTCACATGGTTTCATTGAAAAGTTTAATGAAAGAACACCGTGCGGAGGTGTGGGCAGGACTGAGGGAACCGAGAGGGGACGTGAGGTGGCGGGCTCGGCCGTAGCGGGCCTGACAGGTGACAGAGACCCTCTCCTTGACCAGACGTTGGTCGGGCTCCTCTGAGCCTCTTCTCGACTAGGCTCTGACCTGGCCCCGTCTGTCTTTGGCCTGCACGCCCAGCCTCAGCGAGACTCCGGCCTTCGGTTCCTGGGAATCCTCCCCCCTTGATGTCTGATTGAGCTTCTCGTCCCCCACCTGTGATGTCTAATCCCACCCTGCCTTCAGCAAGAAGGCTGTTCTCTCAGTTTAGCAGGAAATCTCCCTGTCTTGATGCCTCCTCTGAGTAGTCTTCCATCCACTGCCGCCCTCACCCTGCTCCCTGGCTACGAATCCCCGCTTGTTCTTGCTATATTTGAAGTTGAGCCCCAGCTCTCTGCCCTATTGTAATACCTCTGTTGTAACAGTCTTTTTTTAATTAATTTTTATTGGATTATAGTTGATTTACAATGTCGTGTTAATTTCTGCTGTACATACAGCAAAGTGAATCAGTTATATGTATATCCACTCTCTTTTAGATTTGTTACCCATATAGGTCATTACAGAATATTGAGTAGAGTTCCTTTTGCTATACAGTATGTTCTTATTAGTTATCTATTTTATATATAGTAGTGTGTATAAGTCAATCCCAACTTCCCAATGTATCCCTCCCTCCGCTTATCCCCTGGTAATCTGGATGTTTGTTTTTTGTACAGCCATGACTCTACTTCTGTTTTGTAAATAAGTTCATTTGTACCCGATTCTTAGATTCCACATATAAGCAATATCATATGGTATTTGTCTTTCTCTGTCAGACTTAATAACATCACTTAGTATGATAATCTCTAGGTCCATCCATGTAGCTGCAGATGGCATTATTTCATTCCTTTTTATGGCTGAGTAATATGCCATTGTGTATATATACCACATCTTCTTTATCCATTCCTCTGTCGATGGACATTTAGGTTGCTTCCATGTCCTGGCTATTGTAACAGTCTTGAATAAAGGCTTCCTTACCATTTTAACAAGAATCAGAATAATCCTCCTTTAACAAGGAGCAGAGAGAGAAAGCAGTGTCCCCTGAAGCTGGCAAGAGCTGCCCTTGGGAATGCAGCCCCTGTCACAGCTGTGGCCTGGCAAGGGGTCAGGTTGGGATAAATACCCTGACCTCTCCTCTGCCCGCAGAATCTCCTGGCAGTGTCCTCCATCGGCTGGACCCAACCCAAAGCCAGAAACAAGGCAGACAGAGGGGGAATAAACTGTCCACAGAGTTTAACCTTCTGCGTGGAGAAGGTAGGGTTGAGGCAAAAGGAGAATAACCCCACTTGGATATATCATTGTGCCCATTTAACAGATGAAGAAACCAAAGTGGCTGGGGCCAAAGGTCCAGATCACACAGGACTGTCTGTACTGAAACGCTGGTCTTCTGATTCCCAGCCCTGAGTTGTCTCCATCATGCTTATACCCCTTACACCTGAATCTAGTGATGGAAAATCAGAGCAATGATTTACTATCCTTTCGAAGTCCTGGGGGCTAACTGGGCTCGGCAGGCAGTTCTGGTTCGGGGTGTCTCACGTGGTTGCAGTCAGAGTCACCCTAAGACATGCTTGCTTGGATGGCTGGCGCTGGAGTGGCTGGGGTTCCTCGGGGTCCCCCTCTATCTCTGCGTGGATCTCTGCGTGCTCCCTCCACATGGTCCCAGCGTCAGGCAGCCTCAGGGTGCCTGGGCTTCTTTTTTTTCACATGGTCCCAGCGTTAGGCAGCCTCAGGGTGCCTGGGCTTCTTTTTTTTTTTTTAACTTATCTTTTATGTATTATTTATTTATTTATTTTTGACCACACTGTGTGGCATGTGGGATCTTAGTTCCCCGACAAGGGATCTATCCTGCGGCCCTTGCGTTGGAAGCCCAGAGTCCTAACCACTGTACCACCAGGGAAGTCCCCTGCCTGGGCTTCTTACATCGTGGCTCTTGATCCCCAAGGTGCTTGTCCCAAGAGAGAGCCGGTGGACAGTATACCGTAATTTATGACCCAGCCTCAGAGGTCATACAGTGCTGCTTCCGCTGCTTTCTGTTGTCTAGACAATCACAAAAGCCGGCCCCGGTTCTAGGCGAGGCAGAATAGATGCCGCCTCTTGATGGAAGAGTAGGAAGATCCTGGAGGAGCATGTGAAACCCTAAGTACTGCTAGGTGGGATGTGGAAAGAAACTGTATGTCCACCCTCTAAATTCATTATAACCCCTATGAGCGTCAGAGAGGGGCGTCTATTTGATTTTGATGATTTTCTAGGTCTTCAGTCCTATCCCTTTCTCCAAGTTACACTGCAGAGGTGGAGTGGGGCATATAAACCTAAGTCATGACCGCTTCAAACGCTAGAAGTCATGTTCTCACAACAGTAACTTAAAAGTTACCCTGAAACTCTAATTCGAAAAGATATATGCACCCCAATGTTCATAGCAGCACTATTTACAACAGCCAAGATGTGGAAGCAACCTAAGTGTAAGTGTCCATCGACAGAGGAATGGCTAAAGAAGATGTGGTATACATAAACAATGGAATACTACTCAGCCATAAAAGAAGAATGAAATAATGCCATTTGCAGCAACATGGATGGACCTAGACATCATCATACTAAGTGAAGTAAGTCAGAAAGAGAAAGACAAATACTGTATGATATCACTTATATGTGGAATCTAAAATATGATACAAATGAACTTATTTACAAAACAGAAACAGACTCACAGACATAGAAAACAAACCTAAGTTTACCAAAGGGGAAAGGGGGTGGAGGAAGGGCAAATTAGGAGTTTGGGATTAGCAGATACAAACTACTATATATAAAATAGATAAACAACAAGGACCTACTGTATAGCATGGAAACTATACGCAATATTTTGTAATAACCTCTAATGGAAAAGAATCTAAAAAGACTCTCTATCTATAAATTATATATCTGAATCACTTTGCTGTACACCTGCAACTAACACAACATTGTAAATCAACTATACTTCAATAAAAAAAATTTTTTTAAGTTACCCTGAGGATGGGAGATCCTGTATTTGGTTCCAGGGTAACTTGTTCCCTAACTGTTTCATACAGATATTCTTATCACCCCTGTAAGGCAGAGTGTAAGGCTAAATACGGAAGGGCACCAGCACGTCACCCCAAATATGCCGCTTTGGCATAAGGATTCTTTTGAGCTAAAGGGAACTGAGAAGCAGCAGACACAGGAAAAGCTCTTCACCTCCCCAGAACTGCCCAAAGTAAAGTCCAAAGCTGCCCTTATGTAAAGGAAATTTCCATTTATAAGAAGTCTCTGTAGCAGGAAGAGAGCTACTCCTGAAGACAAGCCTTATCATCCGAGAGAGTCTTACCTGCACAGCGAGAAAAACCTCATTCACCATCCAGCCACCCCTCCTTCCTAGCTCAGCTCCCCACCCAGAAGCCCCGAAACCACTTTTCCTTTGTTTAGCCTAAGACAGTATATAAACCTCAATCATCTGGGGACTTCCCTGGTGCCCAGTGGTGAAGACTCCGCGCTCCCAAAGCAGGGGAGCCAAGTTCGATCTCTGGTCAGGGAACTAGATCCCACATGCCGCAACTAAGACCCGGCGCAGCCAAATAATTAAATATTTTTTAAAATAATAAATGAACCCCAATCATCTGGCTGCCTCCTGGACTCTGGTTTCCTTGTGAAAGTCCGTGCATAAGTGGGTAATTAAAACTGTTTTTTCTCTTGTTAATCTGTCTTTTATCAGACCGATTCGCACAGGCTTCAGCCATTGAACCTGAGAGGGGAGAGGGAATGAGATTTCTCCTCCCCTACAGTGCAAATCCCCACCCCCTACCAAAATGAAATATAAACATTTCCCTGGCATCAAAAGGGAAAGAGAGCTTTTCTTCTCTCCCTCTTCTTTCAACAGTTCCTCTAGAAAACTTATAAATCCCATTTGTCTCTTTGAGATGTATGTAGATCTTTATAAAAGCTCAATAGCCTCTTGCCAGTTTTGCATCCCAGGAATGTCTTTCATGAAGGTCTTGGAACCATCTCTTTGCAATGTGAATGTCAAGGAGGATGGTGCCCTGTCTTCCTAATGCTGTGGGAGTTTAGCCCAAGCACTTGGCTCCAAGTTGTAATTTCCTGCTTGTCAAAAGGATAGGAGAAGTTTTATTTTTCCTTTGTTAAAGACAATTAACATGTGTGCTATGCATTGTATCTGTCTGGCTTTATAAAAGGGTAAGATTTCTATTTGTCTTTGCCATGGGATTGCCAGTGATGTGCATCAGAGTCTGGTTATTAATGGTCACTCAATAATAAAACTGATTCATTCTTTTCTTCATCTTGTGGAGAGGGGTCTCATGGTTGGCTGGAGATTTATGTTTAACTACTTCAACATGTAATTAGGATATATATATATATAGAGAGAGAACTTAGCTAAGCACATCCACTCAGTGCTTATTTATTGAGCAGCTACTGTGTTCCAGGTGCTGTGCCGGACCAATAGAGGCCTGGGGAAATTGCCTGCATGAAGCCCATGGTGCTGTGATTGCACCCCGCTCCCGGGAGGCCTGGAAAGATGACTGAGGCTGGTAGTCAAGACTTCAGAAGTTTGCACAACCACACATTTAACAAACCTATTGGTTGGCTGAAGTAAGCAACTGCAGAATGTATGGTGGGTATCATAAACTGGGATAAATTCTGTGGGAGCGTATACATACTAAAGGACCAGACTAAGCCTTGAGGGTTAATGTATTAGGCTGTCATGTCACTCATCATCTTTGTAGATAAATTACATTTGGATAGTGACGATTTTACAAGGTTCAACCTCCTAGGCGTGTGTTGGTTGTGTCTGGCCAACCGCCATTCCCTCTTCTTCTGCTACAAGGAGCTCCCTTGGCCGTCCCCACTCGCAGACCACGTGGCTTGGGTGGGACTTGCACCACAGGCAACCCAGGCGTGAGCATGTGACCCAGACCTGGGCAAGGAGAGTCGCCCCCGCCAACTGACCACAGTGACTGCTTCAGGGATGGACACACGGCTGAAGCAGGGCCAATAGGAGTGGCACCAACAGAACCTACGTGATGGCATATTATGCAGAAGCTGGTAGCAAGATGGCAGCCTTCCAATGTTATGGAGAGACCCAAGGGACAAAGAAGCCATCCTCTGGCACCTGCCCGCAGCTGTGGTGGACGCCTCGATAGATAGGTAGGTAGGTAGACAGATAGATACGTAGGTAAATAGATAGATAATTTTTATTATTTTATTTTATTTTTAAATGTTGAGCATAGTTGATTTACAGTGTTGTGTTAATTTCTGCTGTACAGCTAAGTGAATCAGTTATACATACCTATGTATTCTTTTTCATATTCTTTTCCATTGTGGATTATCACAGGGTATTGAATAGAGTTCCCTCAGATAGATAGTTTTTAAACTTTTATTTTTTTAACTTTCGAATTCATTTCTGTCACTTGTAACAAAAAGAGCCCTGCATACACTATGGAAGCTTCCCAGGACAGTGATGCTTGAGCTGCAGGGGTTGGTTTGGGGGCGGGGGGATGAAGAGAGTGCTGGGGGAGGGGTGTGGTGGGGAAGTGAGGAGCTGGCCTGGGGGTCCAGGTCTAAGCCCCCTGAACGAACTACACCAGTGAAACCTCACTGAACTTGCTCTGCCCCTTCAGCTAATCAATAAACCAAACAAAAAGGTCTGTTCTCCCTTGCGTGTGAGCTCCTCTGGGACTCAAGCTAATGCATTATTGATAAGCCATAAATGATGGGGCCGGAATGCTTTCCTATTCAGTGCTGAAGTGCAAAGGTGTACACTGACGTTTGCATGAGGTTTTAGGGCTCGGGCCCACTGGTTACTTTGGTATGGGGGCTGGCTTTTTCAGGAAAGCAGTTTTTACTTCTCTAACTTTCCTCCTCCATTTGTCAGCATCCGTTTAAACATTTGTATGAAATATTATCATTAAAAGAGATCAGATAAAAGATAGCAAATAAAACCATATCTGAAAGACAGCGTTGCTAATGCTCTTCAGGCCTTATCTTCACTGGACGGAGCGAAGAAAGGTCAGGTGCACGCTGGCCTCCCAGAGGCTCCCTGCTTTTCTGCCTACTAAGGCAGTTTGACTTGGCACACAGAAAAGAAGGTTGGCAACAGACAAACTTGGATTCTGTTCCTAATTTAGTCATCAATTACTGTGACCCTGGGCAAGTTACTTCAGCCCTTTAAGCCTCGATTTCCTCATCTGTAAAGTGGGGAAAATAATACCAATCTTTCAGCATTGCATGAGGTTGAAAATAATCCAGTGCAATTAAATTATCTAGCGATACTAATTAAGATGCACGTGGCGGGACTTCCCTGGTGGCACAGTGGTTAAGAATCCACCTGCTAATGCAGGTGACACGGGTTCGAGCCCTGGTCCGGGAAGATCCCACATGCCGCGGAGCAACTAAGCCCGTGCGCCACAACTACTGAGCCTGCGCTCTAAAGCCCATGAGCCATAACTACTGAAGCCTGCTCACCTAGAGCCCGTGCTCTGCAACAAGAGAAGCCACCGCAATGAGAAGCCCATACACCACAATGAAGAGTAGCCCCCACTCACCACAACTAGAGATCGTCCGTGCTCAGCAACAAAGACCCAACACAGCCAAAAATAAATACATAAATAAATAAAATAAAATAAAAAGATGTGATACACACACACACACACACACACACACACACACACACACTGGAATACTACTCAGCCATAAAAAAGAATGAAATAATGCAATTTGCAGAAACTCGGATGGACCTAGGTATGATCATACTAGGTGACATAAGTCAGACAAAGACAAATATCATATGATATCACTTATATGTGGAATCTAAAAAAATGATAGAAATAGAAACAGAAGTAGACCCACAGACATAGAAAACAAAATT